>NC_084581.2:7285000-7562500 GCF_033978685.3 Nerophis lumbriciformis
GCTAGACCTCTTCAAGTCTACCATGGAACCCATCCTCATGTACGGCTCCAAGACCTGGACCCTCAATGCGCGCCTTCACAAACGCCTTGACGGTTGCTATACCAACTTGCTTCGAAGGGGTCAAGGCTTGTTGTTGCAGTCCCATCCCACCTAGTGTCCACCTTGGACCAAATATACGGCAACCTATCTCTAGCAAGCACCCGTCTGAGCCAACGTTGCACACAGTTTGCTGGTCACTGCTTCCGTGCCAAGATGGAGCTGATATCACAGCTCCTTCTTTGGAAACAATCTACCAGTGGTCGCCTCACCTACCCCGAAGTAACCGCACGGGATCCTTGTTTCAGAGCTGGGCTTTGCCATGGGTGACCCCGACTGCTGGTGGAGGGTTGTGCAAGGTCTGTCGGCTACGGCTGCACATTGATGATGATGATGATCCAGTAACTATTTGGTACTGGATTGATATTAAACATTTGTAGTATCACCCACAATGTATGTAAAGTATCAAACAACAGAAGAATAATGTTTATTACATTTTAACAAAAGTGTAGATAGGACATGTTGAAACGGAAAGTCAGCAGATATTAACAGTAAATGAACAAGTAGATTAAAAATCTATTTTCTACTGTTTGTCCCTCATAATTTTGACAAAACCACACATTGGGAAATTACACAATATGCTACTGCATACACCAGCAGCCAAATTAGCAGGCTTACCTAATACTAAAAGATAAGTTGTCTAGTATGTTTACTATCATATTTAATGCCAACATTCATCTTTGATTGCAATAAGAAATGTATGTTTAATGCCGTGCTTCTCAAATATGTTCTGTTACGCACCTCCTTAGCAAGAAGAAAATATTCTGCGCCCCCTACTCTCAGCCATGACTACAATTAGTATAATTTGTCTATACAATTGTTGTAACTATACCTCTGCATAACATTGTAAGCTTATTAACAATAAAGGAAACAACACACCGGTTTTTCCTTGTCTTCCACCGTGGTTACAGTGAAGCCAAGTGCTACATATACTGGTACGGCAAAATAAGCATGGCCCCCGAGGTCACACGCGCCCCCCCTGGCATTGCACATATTGCTCACTAATAAAAAATAACACTAACATCGGTATTGCACACCACAAAAAAAACATCACAGTAATCGCATAAGTGTGTTGTAAAGTCTTATGGCTGTGGGTAGAAAGGATCTACGACAGCGCTCCTTCTTGCACTGTGGATGTAACTGTCTAATGCTGAAGGAGCTACTCAGGGCATCCACAGTGCTGTGCATTACGTGAGAGGGATTGGACATTATGGAGGTCAACTTGGTCAGCATCCTTCTGTCAGCCACCTCCTCAATGCTGTCTAGTGGGCAGCGTAGGACGGAGTCAGCTCTCTTGATCAGTTTATGAAGTCTGTTCCCGTCTCTGACCGTGCTGCCCCCACCCCAGCAAGCAACAGCATAGAACACCGCAGAAGCCACCACAGTGTCGTAAAAGATGTGCAACAGTGAGACCCGCACACCCCGACCTTGGACCTCAGGCTAATCAAGAGAGGTGTAGGCGACTTTGAACCTTCTTATACACAGTGTCTTAAATTGTGAGTCCAGTCCAGTTTATTGTTGAGGTGAACACCCAGCTATTTAAATGATTCCACTATTCTATATCTGATCCCTGGATGTTCACTGGTGTCGGTGGTGGAGCTGACTGCCGGAAGTCAATCACAAGCTCTTTTGTTTTACTGGTGTTTAAGTGCAGGTGATTACGTGCACACCAGTCAACAAAGCCTGAGATGACTTCTCGGTATTCCTACTCGCTCCACTCAGACACACATCCCACCACTGCTGAGTCGTCTGAGAACTTCTGCAGATGATGATTTAATCAGATTAATCACACTCTAATTCTGATTAATCATGATTGATCACAGGTTGCATGAATAAAAATGTATTTAAAAATAATTTTTGGATACTAATGGTAACCTGACTCTCGCCAGATCCTTGTAGTTCGCTGAGCTCCACACAGAGATCTGGGACTTCTCAATGGGAGATGTATTTCAGAAAGCGGGGCCTCATAGAAAAAAAATTGTATGTGATTGGATAAACCACTTGTCCGTTATCTTGAATGAGGTGCTACTTCATTCACTCACATCGAAATCAAGCCGTGACGCTGATGAGAGCGACGCTGGGAAATCCAAAACAGAACAGCCGACATATTGAATAACGACAAAGCAAAAATAATAATTATTTAATTTAAAGAATTAATATTCCATAGATTAAAAAAAAACAGTTGCAATAACAGAATCAATGTCAGCACAAGACTCCTCCGTGTGCTGACATCGATCGTCTACTGATATTGCTGCGTTGTTTCAGTAAAAGTTCTCTAACTTTTCGCTCTGTCGTTATCCAATATGTCGGCTGTTCTGTTTTGGATTTCCCAGCGTCGCTCTCATTAGCGTCATGGGTTGATTTTGATGTGAGTGGTTGAAGTAGCACGTCATTTAAGATAACGAACAAGTGGTTTATCCAATCACATACAATGATTGTTATACAAGGCCCCGCCTTCTGAAATACATCTCCTATTGAGAAGACCCAGATCCTTGTGTGGAGCTCAGCAAACTACAAGGATCTGGCGAGAGTCAGGTTAGTTTGGGAACCCTGTTTAAGTAGCATTTTATGCTAGCGGCACCATCCTCGCGTTCATGTTTCGCTTTAAGATGCTATTTTAAACTTAATGTGCGCCGATGATAAGAAAGTTTGTCGCTGCAGTACTGACAAATTACCTCAGATTTATCTAAAGTTCCATTGAGGTGTATTTTGAAGCAAAAGTGGGCGCAGAGAACATCTGCAACTATCACTGGTGTGTGATGTGATCACTGCCTGTGCATTGCATGCTGCCTTCAAGCGCCGGTTATAACATACACTTTAATTAATCATCATTCATTTGTGGTAACGCGATATTCTTTTTTTATTAATCACATGTGTTAACATTGACAGCCCTAATATATATACATTTTATATTTTTGTGTGTGTGTGTTTCAAGTACATGGGCCAGACGTGGCTGTCAAAGAGGCCAGGAAGGGGTGGGGGGTCTGGTACCGTATATGTATGTATGTATATATATGTATATATATATAGATACAGTATATATATATATATGTATCTATATATATATATATATATATATGGTATATATACGCAATAATAACAAGTAAACTAAGTTCTTTTAACGGCGATTTTCAAGCGCACATTCGTCTTGACTCCTTTTTTTACACTGAGGCCATTCTGTAGCGTTGGGGAATGTAAGGGGGTGAGGGTGATGGGTCAAATGCAGAGGATAATCTCACCACACCTAGTGTGTGTGTGACAATCATTGGTACTTTAACTTTTTAACTTTAATAGCGTGCAGTTACTGTTGAGCCACAAACTCAAAAATAGCAAGCAGAAATGTACGAAGAAATGGAAACATTATGGAAATCTCAGATTCAAAGGCATGGCAAGTCGTTCTACCGACAAGACAAGACCGTTTTTATCTTCAATCGCTGTGGGACGACATCATTGGAGCGAACGCCCGCTGGCGCCTTTGCCGTTTCTGGAGAGGAGGAGCGTCACGTCTGTGTTTACATTACAGTGGAGTGCATGAATAACATACAGTTTAGATTGTTTCACTAACTGTTTTTTAGTAAGATGGAATTAATGCTCAGCAAAAAAAAAAAACGGTAGTCAGGAAGTCTAGAGTCACTTTTACGTCAAACATTTTTTTTTCTGGCAGATTAAAATAAAGTCTATATTTTTTTATAACCTGTTCTGATTGATAGTCCGCTATTACAGAATATTTAGCAGGCTGAATATTACATTTTAATAATACATAGAGAATGTTAAAGCAATACCATTCAGAGATATGAATACCATTAACTTGTACAACATGTAATGTACAGAATATCAGAAGCATTTATTCAGGTAGAAATATCAAAGAAAACAAAAATCGTTGACAATCAAACCACTATTGTAACAATCTACCTTTCTATTCCCATCCTCATAAAGGTACAACACAAAGTATTACACAGTACACACAATGACAAAAGTACTGCAGACAATGTATGCAGTCATTCCTTCAAGGGCTTTACTGTGGGTTTAAGGGTATAAGTACCTTCTCTTTGTGGCACTTGCATGTTCTCCCTGTCTACGCCTCGAAGGTGATGCGTTTTTATTTTACACAACCAATAAAAACGTAAAACGTCCCCAGAATGCAGCCTGGTTGCAATCCGCCACAGGCAGCACACAATGGCCACCCAAATAATTGACATCATCACTAAGCCGATTTTAAGCCTGTGAATACCTGTCGTTAGCACTTAGCATATTTTCCGATGATTACAGGTGTAACCATGCATTATGTGTCCTGTGGTGGTTCAGCAGGGACACTTTGGCTTGGCCTTTACTGGCCGCCGCCAAAACCATCAAGTGTGTTTTGTCCACTCAGGAACACTTGCACTCTTTCAGCAATGATGTCACCTTTGACACGTATGGGTTTAACGACGCAGACATTTTAATTTCAATTCAGTTTAAAAGGAAACCAGTCGGTAAACTGGGCAGAGTTAACTAAAAGTACTCACTATAATTGTCCTCTGGGGATGTCCAAACTTTTTTAACTTAGGGCCACACACTTGTGCTAGAGTGAGGAAATGAAGCATAACCTTTTTCACTGTAACTGCATTGTAAACAAACATGGTGTCAATTTTGTGGAATTTCTTAATTGGTTCAGAGAAAGGCATTTTGTGTGCTATTTGCACCAAATGTTCTGCAAACATTGCTCGAGGACGGGAAAACCATTGCTCTTCAACACATCAAACCTTATCAGCGAGCATCGCTACCACAGTGTTTTGAAAGCCTACAAAGATACCTGCTGCTAAAGTAGCTGCACCAAGGCCTGCTGCAAAGAAAAGTGTGCAAAAATTAGTCATATCTACATTTAGAAAACAATAGATATAAATAGGTTAATCGGTTATCGGTATCAGCTTGAACATTTTTTTAATCTTTCATCCCCAGTTTTTAAAATGTTATATTACTTGTTACTACTTGCTTCTATTCTATTTGCTCTTCCATGCCACTTTTTATGTGTTTCTTGGTAATATTTTATTGAAAATGTACAGTGGGCCATCTAAAAATTTGCTGCAGGCCCCTGGGCCACTCTTTGCACACCCCTGCTCTAGGCTATCATGAGAATTGTCATTTTGATTTTTACTTTCAACAATTAGCACATGTAATTTCTAACATGCAATAAGAAAAATAAGTTTACCACAATAAAAACTTAAATCTTAGTACTTTGGTAGTAACGACTGAGAACACATACGCCAAATCTTTGAATGTGATCATGCAGACTTAACGTAACTTCCAGTTATGAAATGGTTTCTTGTAATCATTAATGTGACTTAAATCAGTATTTTATCAATAGGGATGGTACAGTTCACATTTAAACCAATACAGTACTATTACTTGACACAGCCCTGTGATGAGTTGGCGAGCCCTGTGATGAGTTGGCGACTTGTCCAGGGTGTACACCGCCTTCCGCCCGATTGTAGCTGAGATAGGCTCCAGCGCCCCCCGCGACCCCAAAGGGAATAAGCGGTAGAAAATGGATGGATGGATGGATACTTGACACAGGTACTCAACGGTATAATTTTTCTGTACATTTGTCTGTGTTAATAAATGTTAATTGTTTAATAATGCAATCTCATTTATATTTAACAGTGAGCTGATAATAAAACTGTGTTGTCCAGTTTTTAATCTCATTTGCAAGTATGCATTCATATCAGTTTGTCCTAGGTGTGTTGCTGTAGTGAGAAAGTAATCTTTGCCTTAAGTTGAAAATGCCAATCTCGATTTTTGTTGAGTCCTACACAGTGTTTATACTGTAAGTATCGTACTTTTTACACACAAGCTGTTTGATTGTAACGTGCATCTTGGTTGTAGTTTTCATTACCAAATTTGGAAGTGTGGAAATTGCCATGTAAAATCACTAATGCTAAACGGTCCCATTTACAGGACTGTCTCAGAAAATTAGAATATTGTGATAAAGTTCCTTATTTTCTGTAATGCAATTAAAAAAACAAAAATGTCATACATTCTGGATTCATTATACATCAAATGAAACATTGCAAGCCTTTTATTATTTTAATATTGCTGATTGTGGCATACCGCTTAAGAAAACTCAAAAATCCTATCTCAAAAAATTAGAATAATTCCTCAGACCATGTAAAAAAAAAAGTTGTATAACCGCAAAACAAAATCAAACATTTGAAAATGTCAATTAATGCACTCAGTACTTGGTTGGGAATAATTTTGCACGGATTACTGCATCAATGCGGCGTGGCATGGAGGCAATCAGCATGTGGCATTGCTGAGGTATTACGGATGCCCAGGATGCTTCAATTGCGGCCTTTAGCTCATTTGCATTATTGGGTCTGGTGTCTTTCAGCTTCTTCTTCACAATACCCCACAAATTCTCTATGGGGTTCAGGTCAGGGGAGTTGGCAGGCCAATCGAGGACAGTAATGCCATGGTCAGTACACCAGTTACTGGTGGTTTTGGCACTGTGGGCAGGTGCCAGATCATGCTGGAAAATGAAATCATCATTTCCATAGAGCTTTTCAACAGATATAAGTATGTAGTGCTCTAAAATCTCTTGGTACACAGCTGCATTGACTCTGGACTTGATGAAACACAGTGGACCAACACCAGCAGCTGACATGGCTCCCCAAACCATTGCTGACTGTGGGAACTTCACACTGGATTTCAAGCAAGTTGGATTTTGCTCCTCTCCAGCCTTCCTCCAGACTCTAGCGCCTTGACTTCCAAATGAAATACAAAACTTGCTTTCGTCTGAAAACAGGACTCTGGACCACTCTGCAACTGTCCAGTGCTTCTTTTCCAAAGCCCAAGTCAGACGCTTCTAGAGATTTTAGAGCACTACATGCTTCCATCTGTTGAAAAGCTCTATGGAGATGATGATTTCATTTTCCAGCATGACCTGGCACCTACCCACAGTGCCAAAACCACCAGTAACTGGTGTACTGACCATGGCATTACTGTCCTCGATTGGCCTGCCAACTCCCCTGACCTGAACCCCATAGAGAATGTGTGAGGTATTGTGAAGAAGAAGCTGAAAGACACCAGACCCAATAATGCAAATGAGCTAAAGGCCGCAATTGAAGCATCCTGGGCATCCATAACACCTCAGCAATGCCACAGGCTGATTGCCTCCATGCCACACCGCATTGGTGCAGTAATCTGTGCAAAAGGATTCCCAACCAAGTACTGAGTGCATTAATTGACATTTTCAAATGTTTGATTTTGTTTTGCGGTTATACATTTTTTGTTTTTACATGGACTGAGGAAATATTCTATTTTTTTTAAATAGGTTTTTTGAGTTTTCTTAAGCTGTATGCCATAATCAGCAATATTAAAATAATAAAAGGCTTGTAATATTTCAGTTGATGTGTAATTAATCCAGAATGTATGACATTTTTGTTTTTTTATTTGCATTACAGAAAATAAAGAACTTTATCACAATATTCTAATTTTCTGAGACAGTCCTGTATATGGCATTGCAAATGTAAATTAGCATCGAGCTAAGTGCTTTCTGTCTGGCATGCTTGCTTGGTTTGCGTGCAAAATTATGATGTGCTGGAGCCTATCCCAGCTGCACTTGGGCGGAAGGCAGGGTACACCCTGGACAAGTCTCCACCTCGTTGCATGGCCAACACAGACAGACAACATTCACACTCACATTCACACACTTGGGCCAATTTAGTGTTGCCAATCAGCCTGTCCCCAGGTGCATGTCTTTGGAGGTGGGAGGAAGCCGGAGTACCCGGAGGGAACCCACACAGTCACGGGGAGAACATGCAAACTGCACACCGAGCCTGGGGATCAAACGCAATACATTTTTGTCATGACTGACAGGTTTATTCACTATACATTAATTTGATTCTGCTATTGAACAAACACATTCAAATGCCGAGAGCAATGCACTGAGTGATTCCTCTTGTAACCTGTTTGGAGGCGACAGTTGAGGAAAACAAACAATCAAAGATGGCAATTTTTCCAAGTTATTGAGTTCATTTTCATTTATTGTTCAATTAAATGATTTAGGCCAATTAGGGAATAGCCCGCAGGAGCTTACTTTATTGTTAATTTTGCACTAGGAATAAATAATTAAACAATATGTTTATCATGTTTTTTTAATAATCCAAAACACGCATGTAAATAAAGTCTTTGACTATAGTGTTAAAAAATGTTCCCACATATAAAAGGAGAAAATATACCCACACTGGTAGTAGAGAAAACAATCGGTCGGTTGGCTCTGCCAACATGTCTGTCCCTTATTTATTTTTCAAGGAGTTGGTAACCATAGGGACGACTTACAGCCAACAGGATGCTGAGATTGACTAGGTGGACACATTTTAAGAGGGAATAACAATCGGCTTGTCATTTGATCTGTTGCTGCTATTATTGTACTTGTTTATTGATTGTTGATGATTGCTGATGTTTATTTCCAAATGTATTGATATGTTGATAATTAATTAAATCAATGAAAAGATTAAAACGTGACTGATTTGTGTGATTTATATTACCTAAATATTACAGTTATTATAATGACACTCAAATTCAGGGGTGGAGGTTTCCAAAACATTGCAGCCCCCAGGCCTCACATTAAGTTGACGGCCAACGTTTGATTGCATACTAGACTCTCACATACTTAACCGCGTAAAATGAATAAATACTGCAAAGTGATGAGATTTTGAAACCAGCGCACTAACCCAAACAAAGCGTGTCAGTGAATATTGTCCCTGTGTTCCGTCGTCGTGCTGAAAGAGGAACTTGAGCATCGTCTGCTCTCTTCTCTCGCTGGCAGAGAGGAATTGGCTGTGTTTAGTTCAGTATTCTTGTGAGACACAAGCGGTATCAGTGCCATCTCTACCCTCCACCTGCTCCTCTCCCCAACCTTCTGTTCCAACCCACTTTGGCAGACTCTTCCTTTCTTTGTTCGTCATCCAGCTCCCTTCTAGTTTTACGGGCATCAATAAGTAGAAGAGAAACATTCGGGTTCAGTTAATATGTAATGTATTCTGGACTGCAGATGTTTCCCTACTGACCTCCACTCCTGCAGTTAATCAGGGCACACTGCAGATTTAATTTTGGAAAAGCCGGCTAACCTCAAACAAGAGCTTCCTGGTCAAAGGTCTAGACCAACATCTGAAAAAGGTAGAATAGGCGGGGAGAATCTGAGCAGAGAGGAGTCGGAGGGCAACTGGTTGTAGCGATGAAAGCTCCTTCCAGGCTTCCTGCCGAGGTTGAGTAGGCCGTGACATTTCCACTTTGCTCATATTGATCACCAGCCAGATTTGCGTCTGCCTTCCCTGTCTGTGGCGAAGCGCCATACCCAGACTGCGGCTTGTTATGATGAATGGGCCAAATGTTAAAAACGTGAAAACCCAGCTCAGATCCTCCGTATAGCCACGCTCCATTTAATACTACCGCTTCTCAGGTCGGGGAGGAAAATTTGCCCCTCAGCTAAGGCGTGATAGTCGACGCTAACCGCGACCTGTAGACGTGAGTTTTAATGGCAAACAGGTCAAATCATCCAAGATCACGTTTGCTGAATGTCTGTGTGAGATTTCTCAATGCCGCTTTTGAGCCTTTCAGTTGAGTCATTATCAAGTCCTCCGGGCCTCAATCGGCGGATCAGGAGTGGAGCCCACATGCTCATGAGAGACAGTGGCGAAGGCTCAGAAGAAAACTCCTCCGCTTTTAGCTAGCTGACGGGCGGTTACCTGGGATTAGGTCACGCTCCATTTACCGAGGCGCACATCAAAGTTTGCCTGTGGTATCGCTTGATAGGATTACAGGGAAGCACGTAGCGGGAGGTCCGACCCCGTCTCAGCCTTGTGTCGGCAAGAAGGGTGGCGCCTCACCTCGGTCGCCCTCTGTCGTTTTTGACAAACCGATCAAAAGAACGCCAGGAAGCGATGCCACTGACACGACAAGTTGAAAGCAAACGCAGACTCGGCGAGATTCCTTACACTTCTTTGAAATGAAAGTGCAGGTCAAGTTGTGTAAGGGAGATCACCTCCCACTTAGGAGACAGCTGTTGTGTGATTAAAGAACGTACAGTAGAACTTTCTCACATTCCTTCTGCAGTAATGAGACAAAGACGCCGCCGTCGATGCAGCTCTGCCTTCTTGGCAGTAACTGTTGGTGCATTTGGAGCGAAGCGAGGGTGAAGTGGTTGCTGAGGGTGTCATCATCCGCCAAGTTTCACATCAAAGCTCGGTGCCAGACAAGAGGTCTTGCCGAGGGGAGTTGGGTTGAGACCGAGTCTCGGTAAAACAATATCGCACTGTTTTTTTTTTTTACCCCAGACAGAAATATGATCGAGTGAAGCATATTGAGACGTAATTGAGGCGGCAGCGAACAAACAACAAAACTATCTCTGATAGTTCTGGAAACAAAGACAAATTAACTGTCTCAAATAATTCATTGTAATTGTATTTTGACATATAAATCTGTTATTGAAAGTAATTATTTATGTTATGATTTCATGATTTAATTCATTATTGACACATTTATTTCATGTAAAGTATGTATTTATTATTATTATTATATCCCATTATTATATTATTTTTTTAAGGATGGCGTGGCTCAATTGGTAGAGCGGCCGTGCCTGCAACCTGAGGGCCATTCTAGTCACCTCCATTGTTTTTTTTGAGCAAGACACTTCACCCTTGCTCCTGATGGGTTAGGGCCCAGTTAGGGCCTTCCATGGCAGCTCCCACCATCAGTGTGTGAATGGGTGAATGTGGAAATGGTGTCAAAGCGCTTTGAGTACCTTGAAGGTAGATACATGCTATACAAGTGTAACCCGTTTACCATTCACCATTTATTTAATTTTGTCCAATTTGGCCCTGTCAGCACTCATAAATGTCTTCTGTCTGTCAAACTCAGCCGTCAAAGTTAGTGGGCGGGTTGTAACACTTGATTGGTTACCAAGCTCTTCCACTTGTCCCCTGTCCAAGCGAAGTTGGTGGTTGACAGCTTGGTCTAAAAGTGCTGAAATAACTCAACAACTTCGACAGCTACATGCTCTGGGTCAGCAGGTCCACATTCACATACTCCACGAGGTCTAAAATATATACCACCAAATCACAAAAAAGTACGAGTATATCCTCCTGAAGGACTTCCAAAGTTTCATACTTCAGACAAAAGCAATCACTGGACTAGATTTCTTTTAGTCCCACCTACTGACTTTGACGGGTGAATTTGACAAATAAGAAATGTCATAAAGCGCTCACACACAGGTTCTTAAATCTTAAAATAATCAATTAAACCACAAAAGAATGAAATCAAAACAAAAGTAAATTAATAAATAATTATGTTAAACTATTATAGTAAATTAAATTACTTATAATTAATTAATTACACATTTAAGCAATTATTTAAGTTCTATTTTGTTTTTGTCCCATTTGGCCCTTCATAGACCTTCCCTTTGTTCTATCCTAGAATGAGGACGAAAAAGCAATGCGAGCTAAAGCTAATATTTACAGCAAATGTGTCAAAAATCAAGGTCCGTGGGCCAGATCTGGATCGCCACATCGTTTTACGTGGCTCTCAAAAGTCTGGAATTAATGTGTCAATATATCACTTCATATTTCAAACTAAACATATTTCTTCTTTGTATTTTGACAAAAAATGGCATGTACTTGTACATGTCTTTTTAAACCTAAATATTATCTGATCTTGTAAAAAACAATATGTAACATATATTTCACATATATTTTATTCAAATAAAAATAAAATAAATATATCACCCTGATTTATGATTGTTAAAAAAAGGTATGTAGTTAAAAAATGTAATAATCCAATGCATTGGCATTAGTGTAATAACATCATGAAGCGAGTATATCCTCGCCTTATACATTATGCATTAAAAGTCATCTATATTTAATGTTGAAAGCAGCCCACTGAGGGCAGCCCTAACTGCGATGTGAATGAGAACTGAAAACTGATATATAGTATCTATAATCTTTAAACAAAGGCAAAAATTCCTAATCCATTAAAGATATCAGATATCTTTCAGATATCAGTAAAAAAACAAGTATTGAATTATATCGGCTTGCATCACAACTTTGCGATAAAATCTCCGATACAAGCGGTCCTGCAACCATCAATCAATCAATCAAAGGCAAATCAGGGCAAGAAAAAACTCAAACCAATGGGAACAACGTGAAAACATTAAAGTCGCATCTTAAGTGCACAGGAAGCCAGTGCAGGTGAGCCATTATAGGCGTAATATGATCAAACTTTCTTGTCCTTGTCAAAAGTCCGCATTTTGTACCAACTGTAATAATTTAATGCTAGACATAGAGAGACCCGGAAATAATATGTTACAGTAATCGAGACGGGATGAAACGAACGCATGAATAATTATCTCAGCATCGGTGGTGGACAAAATGGGACGAATTTTAGCGATCATATGGAGATGAAAGAAGTCTGTTTTAGTAACACTCTTAATGTGTGACTCAAACGATAGAGTTGGGTCGAAGATAATATCGAGATTCTTTAACAAGTCACTTTGTGTAATTGTTTTGTTGTCAAATGTTAAGGTCCTTAGTGCCGATGTCTAGCAGGACCGATAATCTGCATTTCCGTTTTGTTAGCATTAAGATGCAAAAAGTTGCTGGACATCCATTGTTTAATTTCATTTAGACACACCTTGAGGTGACTACAATCTGGCGTGTTGGTCAGATTTAGGAGCATGTAGAGTTGGATGTCATCAGCATAACAGTGAAAGCTAACACTGTATTTGCGTATGATGTCACCTAGCAGCAGCATATAGATGCTGAAGAGTGCAGGGCCAAGAACCGAATCCTGTGGAACTCCGCATGTTACCTTAACATACTCCGAGGTCACATTGTTATGGGAGACGCACTGCATCGTGTCAGTAAGATAAGAGTTAAACCAAGAAAAGGCTAAGTCTGACATACCAATACGTGTTTTGAGACGTTCAAATAGAATGGTATGATCGACGGTATCAAAAGCAGCACAAAGATCAAGTAGCAGCAACATGGATGATGCATCAGCATCCATAGTTCGCAATAGATGCACTTTAGTCACTTTTGTCTGAAAAGGTTCACAGAGATTGTTAGATACAAAGTGTTTATTTAGCTGTTGTGCAACATTTTTTTGCGAGACAAAGGGAACGTTGGACGGTAGTTTAACATGAGGTCAGGATTGGGGTTAGGTCTAGATTTAAGGGTTAAATGATCAAAACGTCTTCCTATTCCTCTTTGGACATGTTGAATTGTGCAACAGTAAACTTGATATACAAGGGAAACTCCAGAGGAAAGTGATAAGTTAATAATATTTACCACTGATGGTCCTAATAATACAAACAGCTCCTTGATAAGTTTCCCAGGAACTTGGCCGTTTGCATTCCAGCTTTCTACATGATAGTTTGAGAGCTCTAGTTTCTTCTGTAACCCAGGGGCACGACTTTTAGGGACATTTTTTAGCTTTAGCGGTGCTATACTATCAATGGTGTTGCGCAGGGTATCGTTAAAGTTGTTAGTGAGGTTTTTGGTAGAGCCCACATAAACTGGGAATGGTGCCAATACCAAGGGCAATAGGCCAGAGTCGTAGTTGTGACAGCATTAATGTTGCGGCTGCTGAAGCATTGGTTCTTAGTAGCTTGTTGACAATGAGTCAGAACTTCGAATTTTTTAAGGTAGTGATCGGACATTACTTTAGTGCACGGGTGTATCATAACTTTGGAGGTTGTGACACCCCGGACAAGGACTAAATCTATCGTATTACCATTGCGGTGCGTGGGTTCATTTATTATTTGTGTGAGACCACAGCTATCAATTATAGTCTGGAGTGCCACGCACAGAAGGTCTGATGGGGTATTCATATGGATATTAAAATCCCCCATTATAATGATATTATCCGCATGCATCACTAGATCAGCAACAAACTCTGAAGATTCACTGATAAAGTCTGAATAGGGCCCAGGGGGACGATAGATAACAGCCAGATACAGAGGTAGCGGTGTGACAGGCCTCATAGTAAGCACCTCAAATAATTTGTATTCATTACTTAGGTTACGGCTAAGGTTAAGGTTTTCATTGGATATTAGTGCGACCCCTCCACCCCAACGTGTTTACTTGTGCAAAGCTGGACAGCCAGTTAACATCCAGATGGCCTCCAATAAGCACACATTTTAGTGAAGTCATTTACAAAAGTTAAACATGGTAGGCTATAGGCTACCAGGAACTAGTAGCTAAACAACAGCTAAGAACATAATAGCACACAAGCTAGACATTCATAACAGGTTTCAATATTGCAGTCTAAAACAAAACAGTGTTTTAAGTGGAATCAAGTCGTTTTCCAGGAACCTGTTTCAAACAGCAGGTAGTTTCAACAATGTGACTAATTTGAATTTTTATGAGCTAAGGAATAATTCACCTCGGCACAGAGACCCCACCCGACTTAAAAATACATCACTTTGGCTCGACGTGAGTTTCACCTTTCCTGGCGCTTCTTGGCTTTGAATGTTGGATGAAGACGAAAATTGAAAATGCAGGAGTCAAAAGGCGAATACCTGAATATATGAACATCCCAGTGAAGGTGATGATATCCTTTAGGAGTCCTCGTTAATATAATTATACTATTTAAGGACACAAGCAACAATGATAGAAGCAGGGGCATGGGAGAGCAGGGGTAGTTGGGAATCTCGGGCCTTTGGGCCTTTGTAAAGTTTGAAATGTTCTTTCATTGAAAAAATGCCCTAAATATGTCTGTCATAAGAGAAAAAACAACATGAAAAATGTTTAGATAATTAAGTATCGACATGAAAGTTCAATAATAATGATGCTTGAATTTAATCAAAATTATATAAGACCTCCCAACCAACCTCCCAGTCAAAAATGCACAATGGTTCAACATAGACGTCATAAGGTAATCTGAGCTCATCTTTAAGCATTCACACGCAGGACTAGCATTTTGGATCAATATTGAAATGATAAAAGAAAAGTACAAATTAGGCCTGTCAAATATTTTGTTTTTTCTATTCAGATTAATCACATTTTGGAATTTGGATTAATCATTAATTAATCACAGGTGATTACTCCCTTCCAATATTAAAATTTTCTTAAGAAAAGACCCCAATATTTGTACACAAATGTAATTTTATTGTCAAAATGTCATCCGGGATCGTTTTTAAACATTTTACTTGAATGCATGTCATTTATTTGCACAAAACCCTGTAACAGTTTTAAATAAAGTTCTTTCAGGCTATATTTTGGAGTGAATGTAGCAGCGATCACACCAGTCGGAGTCTCTTCACTCATTTTTGTACTGACATATGCATTGATCTGATCACTGACCGTACAGCGGTTGAGGTAAAAAAACTTGTACGGTCAAAATAAATTGCGTGATTGATCTAAGTATGCTCATGATTAATGCACTATCTTTTTGTAATTAATCTCATGAGTTAACTCGTTAGTTTTAACAGCCCTTGTAAAAATACACTAAATGTAGTAAAGTTTCACATTACTGTGGTGCATTCAAGGACCCTCCATTAAAGTCAGAAAGAGAGGTGTGTCACCAGTTCTTAAAGACAGTGGGAGGCTTAACCCCTCAGCAGATGGACTATAAATAATGTACACTAGTACCTCAATTTACTATCTTAATTGGTTCTGTGACAAAAGTTTTAACCCAAAACATTCATATTGCCAATCAATTTGAAATTGAAATAAATATATATTTAATTGGTGCTTGGCCCCCCCAATACAGCACAATTATAACATGTAACATGCCTTTTAAAAAAAAAAAAACTTTTAGATTAGAAATATTGTATGAAAAATGTAATATGTAATATAATAATAATGTACAGTATTTACCTTAGACAGTGAACTTCTACGGTATTTCCTTCTAGCAGATTCTCTGTCAAACACACAATCAGCAGGTTCTCCATATTTTCATGGACAAATGTCCGCTGTTTAGATATTATTTCTATAAATATAGTGGAGACTAGCAGTGCTACGCTCCAACCACTTCAACAAGTAAGCTTGCATATCTCTAGCTATAAACTAATGCTAGCGAGTAGGACCAGATGTTTTGGGCAAAAATTACAGGGTTCACTGTGACATTTGCTACGGCAAATAGTGGTGGGGAGGCTTGTAAATTAAAGCATCACAATTAAGCGAGAAAGGTTAGGGCACTCTTAAGTATAGGTACCACTGTTCTCGTATTAATAATGATGTAATTTTATGATTCGTATTACCAACGGATTATAAACCTATACTGTATCTATCTGTGTTGGCCCTGCGATGAGGTGGCGACTTGTCCAGGGTGGATGGATGGATGTATCAGATAATCTGTACTTTAACCTATGAAGTAAAAAGGCACTTGACATAGTTAAAGTCATGTTTAGATTAGGGTTGTACGGTATTCCGGTATTAGTATACTACCACGATACTAATGAATCATTTTCGGTATTTTATCGCCTCTGAAACATACCGTATATTATGTATATTATGTTTTTAAACTCAGGAAATATGTCCCTGGACACATGAGGACTTTGAATATGACCAATGTATGATCCTGTAACGACTTGGTATTGGATTGATACCCAAATTTGTGGTATCATCCAAAACTAATGTAAAGTATCAAACAACAGAAGAATAAGTGATGATTACATTTTAACAGAAGTGTAGATAGAGCAGGTTAAAAGAGAAAGTAAGCAGATATTAACAGTAAATGAACAAGTAGATTAATAATTAATTTTCTACCACTTGTCCTTAATAATTTTGACAAAATAATAGAATGATAAATGCATACTTGCCAACCCTCCCGGATTTTCCGGGAGACTCCCGAAACTCAGCGCCTCTCCCGAAAACCTCCCGGGACAAATTTTCTCCCGAAAATCTCCCGAAATTCAGGCGGAGCTGGAGGCCACGCCCCCTTCAGCTCCATGCGGACCTGAGTGACCGTGTTGACAGCCTGTTCACACGTCCGCTTTCCCACAATATAAACAGCTAATGATCGAGGGCGAGTTCTTGGTTTCTTATGTGGGTTTATTGTTAGGCAGTTTCATTAACGTCATCCCAGCGCGGTAACAACACACAACAACAGCAGTCAAGTTTTCGTCTACAGTAAAGCAGTTCGTCTGCTGTAAACAGCAATGTTGTGACACTTTTAAACAGGACAATACAGCCATCTACTGTACATGCATATGTGACCCACCCATAATGTGTCACATTTTTTTGTTGATTTATTTATTTTATTTTGTGGTTTGAATTCGTTTTTGGAGCTGTCATTACACATTTATCAGTATTCACATTGGTCAGTAGGGGGCAGTAGTGCGTTTCTTCCCAATTGAATGCTATCACCTGCAGACCGGAAGCGTCTTGTCATTCTAATGAGCGCGACCAGTCTGTGAACAATTGAAACGTCCTGTGTGCTTTTTCCTCCTGTATAACAGGTTAGTTTTGGTGAATCAACTCACTGAATAATATCCATGTGATCTTTATAAGTTTAAGTACACATTCTGATGGTGGAGCCTAACTCTAAAGTGTTTGTGAGTTGTAGTTTGTATTTGTGAATGAATCCAGTGCACAGCTGCAGTAATCATTACAAAAAGGCGACGTGAGTGCGCAATGTTTGTATAGGAACTTCTGATCCTAATTCAGACTCCCAAATTAGAGCTCCCGTTTTCTTATTGATTTTATAATGTATATTTGTATAATGTGTGTGTTCTGAAATAGTGACAGAGAATAGAACACGGATGGACAATTCAACCCTTAACTCAACAATGAGTAGATGAGTGTTATGTGTGTGTATATGTGTAAATAAATGAACACTGAAATTCAAGTGTTTCTTTTATTTATTTATATATATATATATATATATATATATATATATATATATATATATATATATGTAATAAAAAAATATATATATATATAGCTAGAATTCACTGAAAGTCAAGTATTTCTTATATATATATATATATATATATCTTAACCATGCCCCCAACCACGCCCCCGCCCCACGCCCCCACCCCCCACCTCCCGTAATCGGAGGTCTCAAGGTTGGCAAGTATGGATAAATGACACAATATGTTACTGCATACATCAGCAGACAAATTAGGAGCCTTTGTTTGCTTACTTATTACTAAAAGACAAGTTGTCTTGTTTGTTCTTGTATTTTATTTAAGGACTTAACTGCAATAAGAAACATATGTTTAATGTACACTAAGATTTTTTGTTAAAATAAAGCCAATAATGCAATTTTTTTTGGTCCCCTTTATTTAGAAAAGTACAGAAAAGTATCGAAATAATTGTAGTTCCGGTACCAAAATATTGGTATCGTTACAACACTACTTTAGATGACTAATGATCTAAATTCATATTTTGGCCTCTTTAAATGTCCCTTCAGGGGTCTTTTATGTTGGGTCTGAGAGTTTGGTGCTATGCCCCTGGCTAGAACTGTTTGTTATTCCTCACTTGTTAAGCTAACTGTTTTTCCACTTGCAGGAACTCTAAACGCCTTCCTGAAGCAAAAGGGCCAGATGAGCTCAGACAGCCCCGTGTGGTCGCTAAGCGGCAACCAAGGGGAGCGATGGAAACAGGCCAAAGTGAGCGTCCATCCCACAGCGTCTTTCCAGGTGAGGAGCACTTTTATAAGTAACTCTTCAAAAAGTTGTTTTCCTTGGCTTCTGTTTATTGTCATGTGGTGAAGTATTGGCTTCCTTGAGGGTCTGCGTATCGATAAAAGCTCTTCTCGTTATTTGAAATTGAGCAGGGAAGTGGACAGGATCCATACGCATCACAGCCAGAGGCAATATTACTCCCGCTTTGGCATCAGGAGGCCTCATCTGGCTATTAATATCCAACAGCGGTATTCTTCATTGTTATTTTTCATGGTTATTCTTCAAGGTTTTTACGACTGCAGTTGTGGAAAAAAATCGTAGTTCCCTGCTGAATGTCAAACACTGACCATTCGCTCTTGACAAAGCTTCTCAGTGCAATCCCAAACATTTGATGAGTAGGAGATGGAGAAAGGCTAGAGTTAACACTTCAGTCACTCTTGACCAAAAAATGTACAGTTTCTCCCTCTTTTTTCCATCTTCGACATTTGCATTTTATCCTTTGAGTATTATGGGCGTTTTCATGACCAGCATATATATTGTATATTAATAAAGACAGAGATGCAAAATAGATTGCACGCCTCATTCTGCTCACTTAACAGACGCAATCCACTTTGCACACATTTAGTAGATCAGCTTTGTGTGTGCTATCAAGTTTGCACATGCTTTAGCACACTCAAACATTTAGTAAATCAGGATCGATGGAGAAGAGGATTGTACTTTGTCAGGCCTCTGCCTTCACACCTGTACAACTTGGGTGTCCCACCTGAAGACTAAGCTCCTGCTTGTAGATCTTGACCACAACAAGGTAGCAATCTCTCAGGGGGGAAACTAGAAAATATAAGTAAAATAAATTAAATTAAATATCCTTTATTCACATTTTATCAATCATCACAACATTTATCTTAACGTGATGGTCTAATTCTTAAACTAAATTTAACCTATTAGACTTCACACACAATAGTCAATATTTACAAAACTGAAAAGTACAGTAGTCTTATGAATAAAAAAAAAACATTCTTCTCAAATTAGCTTATCATCTGGTCGGCTGAATTATGCCTCAAAGTTCCTGTATTCTCCACTATTTACACACAGAGAACCCTCACAGCACTGCCTACACTCTAGACATTTCAAGCTATGTTTTAGCTCACTAACCAAGAGTCATCAGGTCCGCCTGTTCTTTTAAATCACAGGTGTCAAACTCAAACTTCATTTAATGTGGCCCTTCAAAGACTGGAAATAATGTGCTTTATTAACGTACTTTCTGGCTAAATGTATTTGTTCTTTTAATTTTGACAGAAAAAAAAATACTGCAATTATATTAGAAGTGGGAATCTTTACCTCACGATTCGATTACGATTCTTGGGATGGCGATTCGATTCAACACGTTTCCTGTTATATATTATTTGGTACATACAATTTACTCAAACCTTTTCAAAACAAATGCTCCTCTTGGCTACTGAAATATGATTTGTACGCACATTTTTGGCCTAAAAACGTCTTTTTAAAAATGTGTTCATTTTTTTGTTTTCAAAAATCCCAGAATGTTAATCTAATCAAAGAAAATAGAGCAAACCAAACTCAAACCCAATCCGAGCTTTAAAATACTAGAACTTTACAAAGTTATTGAGAAAACAAAAATATCATGCTAAAAAAAGGAACAACTAAAATTTGCTAAACAACAGTATCAGTAATAACAATAATAGCAACATTTCTTTAATATTTTTAATTCAAAAAAAGATTATTTCAAATAATAATATTTGGTCAAAAGAAATACATAAATAATCGATTCTCGAAGATGTTTAATCGATTGAGAAGCGGAATAAATAAAAAATTGTGATTTAAATGGGAATCGATTTTTTTGAGCACCCAGTATCTTGTAAATGTTATTATCTGTCATGCAACAAAATATTCCAAGCATTTTTTTTTCTTTGGTTATCAATCAATCAATCAATCAATCAATCAATCAATGTTTATTTATATAGCCCCAAATCACAAGTGTCTCAAAGGGCTGCACAAGCCACAACGACATCCTCGGTACAGAGCCCACATAAGGGCAAGGAAAAACTCACCCCAGTGGGACGTCGATGTGAATGACTATGAGAAACCTTGGAGAGGACCGCATATGTGGGTAACCCCCCCCCTGAGACTGAATGCAATGGATATCAAAAACAAATACATAAATATCAGCTTGTCACCTTGACTTACTATTTCAAAGCAAGTTATCCATCAAACTGTTGATAAATTATAATAAACAAAATTGCCTATACAAACAAGACTATTATACATGTATATTTATAAATATTACCCGAGGGCAGCCATAACTAGAATGGGGCCCTCACTAAAAACGAGTTTGACACCCCTGTTTTAAATTATATTAATATAATTGTGTTCTTTAACCAGTGAGCAAGTAGACACTTACAGCGTGAGAAAGTTCACATTGAAACAAATAATGGTAGCCCACATTTTAGTTTTCATCACCGTTTAAACAGGAATAGCAACTGATAGCTCTTTTCAACGATATAGCTCATTTCGACAGAACACCTGAAGCAGCAAATACACACAGCTTTAACTTAGTCTGGAGATGTTCTGATCGATTGCTCATCTGCTGATAGCATCAAATAACATCAACGATAGAATGTATCCTTCAGTTTCTTCCAGGTGTTCACACATTACGATGTAGATAGAACATGTTAAAGCCACACTTTTGTTTTGCCGCTGCCGCCGCCGGTGTGAGTTTCAACGTATTCATCTCAGAAGCAAAAGCATCTGATTGGCCCGCCTTTGTCGCTAACTCCCACCCTCACTCATGTTGTACGCTATAAAAAACTGCAATTAGATACAGTATATTCCGAAACTTGTCCCACTCATTTACAAGACAGAATTAAATATAACTGGATTTTGTTTTTGACAACTTTTAGTTTTGTTTTTATTCGTCGACGCGGGTTTATTGAGGGCTGAGGGCGGACTCGCGGAGCCTGACACAGCCGAGGGACAGAAAAGAGGGAAAATTATTTCACACAAGTGTTGTAGCGCAGGGTTCCACAAACTTTCCATGTGTGGTAGATCAAAACAGCAAAAAAATGAGCACTGAAAATTCAACTCACAATAACGCTGAAGTAGTGGAAGACCTGGGCGTGTTTCTTTGCGCAGAGATGGTTCCCAGCATGTTGATGGCATATACTATATACCAGTGTTTCTTAACCATAGGGCTGGGGCCCAGTGTTGGGCCACGAGCGCCACAGAGAATGTAATATATGTGTTTTTCAGCTGTAGTCCGTATAGGCAGCAGCGGTACTCAATTGTAATACACGTTTTCACCACTTTTGGCAGTAATGACAATATCAAACAGAAGAAGGCTGGCACCAATGTCATAGAGAAATTTCTTAAGCGAAAAAAATATCACTAAAGTGGTGAAGCTGTATTTTCATTTTCACTTTAATTTTATTGACAGTTTAGTTAAGAAACATAATTATTTTTAATATAGTTTATTTATTTTAGCACAACATAATACATATTGTATGCAAATGTATTGTTTATTTGATTAGTACTTATTTTTCTAATCAGCCTGACCTGAGCCTAATATTTATATATATATATATATATATATATATATATATATATATATATATATATAATATGTGTGATTAACACATGGTTTTATATCATTTGACAAGGAAGTAAACTGTAAGTAGGTTAGATATAATTATTGATTATGATCAAAATCAAGTGTAAGTTCACTAATGCAGGGGAGTGGTCCCCTGGCTCCTCTGTAGTGGTCAAAAAGGTTAAGAACCCCTGCTATATAAAATGACCCTGCAGGGCACTGCAGATGGAAATTAGCCTTTGGCTACAATCTGTCACATTAACATTTAGTATGTCCATTAATGTGCATTGTCCCATGTACTATAACAAAGGAGTTGTAATATAGATCTATTAACAAGCTTATTGGTGTGTTTAGTAGGACAGGCGAAAGTTAGGTTGGAGAAAATGCGGTAGTTTATCAATTAATTAATGTTTCTGTGCGGCCCTGTAGTAAATGCGTCACGGATCAGGACCGGTCACCAGACCGGTGGTTGGGGACCACTGTTGTAGCATGTCCCTATTTTAGCAGATTTCTCTGCTATTGCGGATCATTTTGTCAACTTGTAATATATAGATTTTGTGGGTATATTAAAAAGTACTTTCTCAACTTCAAACACTTTGATTGGAGGGGGCAACACTTTTATTTCAGGGGGCTCTGCCCCCTCTTGCCCCTACGTATAGCCGGCCCCGGTCTATGGATAGGTCTGAAGCTGTTAAAGAATTTAAAGCACTGAAAGTTTAAAAAAAAAAATATATATATATGATTTACTTTTAACACTTTTCTGAGGGCCTCCGTTTTTCGTCACTTAGGAGGCTTAACATAGTTTTGAAGTAAGTAGATTTAAGGGTTAAATGATCAAAAAGTCTTCCTATTCCTCTTTGGACATGTTGAATTGTGCAACAGTAAACGTGATATACAAGGGAAACTCCAGACTCTTGAACGCATCATAATTAAATTATCCCCTCAACTCCCCCCAAAAATGGATTAACTCGCTGGAATAAAAAAGACAATATAACATACATCCATAAACGTGGACGCATGTGAAAAAGTGCAATATATTATCTGTACAGTAATCTAGTTATTTATTTATATATATTTATTTATTTATTTTATATATATATATATATATATATATATATATATATATATATATATATATATATATATATATTTATATATTATTTATATTTATTTATTTATATATGCACCGTATAGCTTTTTTATCCTGCACTACCATGAGCTTATGTAACAAAATTTTGTTCTTATCTGTGCTGTAAAGTTCAAATTTGAATGACAATAAAAAGGAAGTCTAAGTCTAAGTCTAAAAATGTGAATATCGTGCAAAAGTCCATTCAATTCAGCACCTGAACTTCAAATGTGAAACTAATATATAAAATAAACTCATTACATGCAAAGTGAGATATGTCAAGCCTATATTTGTTATAATTTTGACGATCATGCCTCACAGTTTTTGAAAACTGCACATTTTCAGAGATTTTCAATTTAAGGTTTTAATAAGATCCAAGCTATAATCATCAAAAGCCTCATGGATTAGTTGCTGGAATAAATGAACCCTTACACAATGGTTAAATGTTTTGAGTTTCACCTATACACTAGTACCTGGGTTCATGTATCCCGCCGATTTCGATACCGATCACTCAGGAGTGGGATCGGCCGATAACGATCACATGTTAAATATCGGTAAATTTTAAATGTATTTATAGCAAATTCTATAACAGTCTAACAATATTAACACAATATCTAAACTAATTCCTTATTCTCTTGTTTGAGCAAAAAAAAGGCCACAATAACTAAAAAAAGCAAGGACGACGAACTACTACTGATTAAAATCGTTTGGGTTTTGTCCTCAAAGTCTTCCTGTGTCCAGGAGATTATTACCTGACTTAGTAAACATGAACAAAAACGGAAAGAAAATTATTTTGTGAAACTAAAACTATCGATCCAAGTATCGACCATACTCTAACAGTATCCTTGTGATCTACACTCCCTTTACGTGTAGCCTGGCCGCTACATGGCAACAGACCACCGTTATACAAACCCCATTTCCATATGAGTTGGGAAATTGTGTTAGATGTAAATATAAACGGAATACAATGATTTGCAAATCATTTTCAACCCATATTCAGTTGAATATGCTACAAAGACAACATATTTGATGTTCAAACTGATAAAAAAAATGTTTTTGCAAATAATCATTAACTTTAGAATTTGATGCCAGCAACACGTGACAAAGA
Organism: Nerophis lumbriciformis; assembly: GCF_033978685.3. Lineage (NCBI taxonomy): Eukaryota > Metazoa > Chordata > Actinopteri > Syngnathiformes > Syngnathidae > Nerophis > Nerophis lumbriciformis. The sequence continues at coordinate 7,309,539 of NC_084581.2, forward strand.
AGTTGGGAAAGGTGGCAATATATACTGATAAAGTTGAGGAATGCTCATCAAACACTTATTTGGAACATCCCACAGGTGAACAGGCTAATTGGGAACAGGTGGGTGCCATGATTGCGTATAAAAGTAGATTCCATGAAATGCTCAGTCATTCACAAACAAGGATGGGGCGAGGGTCACCACTTTGTCAACAAATGCGTGAGCAAATTGTTGAACAGTTTAAGAAAAACCTTTCTCAATCAGCTATTGCAAGGAATTTAGGGACTTTACCATCTACTAGAGATGCGCGGATAGGCAATTATTTCATCCGCAACCGCGTCAGAAAGTCGTCAACCATCCGCCATCCACCCGATGTAACGTTTGATCAGAACTTCACCCGCCCACCATCCGCCCGTTGTTATATATCTAATATTAATACAAAATTTTTAAAAAAGGGTGAAAACTACGCGAATTGCACCTTGTGCAGACAAGATTTTTCGATCGGACACGGAGGAATTAGCGATGTAAAAGACCACGTTGGGACAAAAAAACACAAGTCTAATGCCGTTGCTAGCGATACAAGTGGAAAACTTTCAACGTTTTTCGTCGCCCAAACAGATTCTTTGGATGTGATAAATGCCGAAGTTTTATTTACGGAGGCAATAATTGAGCATGGACTTCCAATCGCACTGGCTGATCACATGGGACAGTTAATAATGTAATGCAACCTTTAAAAATCATTACGCGGTGATCGCGATCCCAAAAATAAACTTTTCTTGCATGATAATGTCCAGAAAAATTCGCTTTATATTACTATAGAGTCCTTTTAACGAATGAGTTTGATGGTTTATCACAAACCTTAAATGAAAGAAGTCCTTTGTTCTCCTGCACCGCATGCGCAATCCTGTCGGCTGTATTTCACAGCACGACATACTGTAAAAAGTGTTTATACTATTTATACTTTCAATTAACAAATTGAAGTCTTGTGAAAGGTTGACAGGATAACTGGCATTAACTGTCAAAATAATTTCAAACTATTGAAGTTAGCTTACAGAATAAACATGTCAATCAACCCATATGATTTTTGCTGTAATATTTTTGTTTTGAAAAGTCACTGTGACTGATAGAAAAGTGATGGTTTTAGCAACATTTTAACCTGTCTGAATGCTAATAGTCATTTTGCGTCGGGGGGCGAAGCCCTGAACCCTCCACCAGGACTTTGTCCTGGACCTACCGGGGCCTGCGGCCCTTGGACCCTGGCTACTAGGTTTTTCTGATTTAAAAGTTGGCAGGTATGGTGAGGTTATAAAGCTTTTGCCTGTTAAAGAAAGGAGACTGATCCAATGCACAGACATTCGCGTGCCACGCTGTCACGACCCAGACGCACACCAGTGCGCAATCATATGGGAGCCGCGCTGAGCGCACCTCCAAGCGCGTCTCGCTGCCGGCGACGGCCAGATATGGGCCCACGCTCCAGCGCCATCCATTTTCAGGGCTAGTTGATTCGGCAGGTGGGTTGTTACACACTCCTTAGCGGGTTCCAACTTCCATGGCCACCGTCCTGCTCTCTATATCAACCAGGGTGAGCCCCACCCCTTTCATGAGCGCACTACGCGCGGAGTGACCCCTGTTACGCGCCCCCGGCAACAGGGGTGGCAAGCAGGTAAGCTGCGCGGGCGGAGCGCGCGGAGTGACCCATGTTACGAGCCCCCGGCCACGGGGGTGGCGGGCAGGTAAGCTGCTTACCTGCTGCGCGTGACGCCGGCCGCGGCGAAAGCGGACGAGGCGGGGTGTCGGTGCGGTGGGCGCGGTAGTGACCCTGGACGTGCGTCGGGCCCTTCTCGCGGATCGCTTCAGCTACGGCTCCCGGTGGGGCCCTCTCGGGGGAAGGGGCCTCGGTCCAGGACCCCGGCGAGGCGTCCCTTCTCCGCTCCGTAAAAGTGTCCATCTCTTTTCTTTTTTTTTCTTCTGTTGTGGCATATGCAGCAGGTGCCTGCTCGTTTTTCGTATGTGGGTAACAACATTTAACTATGTATATATATTTCCGAATTGGTTTAACTGCCACCCGCAAAAAAAAAAAAAAAAAAAAAAATTAATCCGCCCGACCCGACCCGCGAGCGGATAAAATCTTAGTTTTTTTAATTTCATCCGCCCGATCCGCGGATAATCCGCGGACTCCGCGGTTGTGTCCGCAAACCGCGCATCTCTACCATCTACAGTCCGTAATATCATCAAAGGGTTCAGAGAATCTGGAGAAATCACTGCACGTAAGCAGCTAAGCCCGTGACCTTCGATCCCTCAGGCTGTACTGCATCAACAAGCGACATCAGTGTGTAAAGGATATCACCACATGGGCTCAGGAACACTACAGAAACCCACTGTCAGTAACTACAGTTGGTCGCTACATCTGTAAGTGCAAGGTAAAACTCTCCTATGCAAGGCGAAAACCGTTTATCAACAACACCCAGAAACGCCCTCGGCTTCGCTGGGCTTGAGCTCATCTAAGATGGACTGATACAAAGTGGAAAAGTGTTCTGTGGTCTGACGAGTCCACATTTCAAATTGTGTTTGGAAACTGTGGACGTCGTGTCCTCCGGACCAAAGAGGAAAAGAACCATCCGGATTGTTATAGGCGCAAAGTTGAAAAGCCAGCATCTGTGATGGTATGGGGGTATATTAGTGCCCAAGGCATGGGTAACTTACACATCTGTGAAGGCGCCATTAATGCTGAAAGGTACATACAGGTTTTGGAGCAACATATGTTGCCATCCAAGCAACGTTACCATGGACGCCCCTGCTTATATCAGCAAGACAATGCCAAGCCACGTGTTACATCAACGTGGCTTCATAGTATAAGAGTGCGGGTACCAGACTGGCCTGCCTGTAGTCCAGACCTGTCTCCCATTGAAAATGTGTGGCGCATTATGAAGCCTAACATACCACAACGGAGACCCTCGGACTGTTGAACAACTTAAAGCTGTACACCAAGCAAGAATGGGAAAGAATTCCACCTGAGAAGCTTAAAAAATGTGTCTCCTCAATTCCCAAACGTTTACTGAGTGTTGTTAAAAGGAAAGGCCATATAGCACAGTGGTGAACATGCCCTTTCCCAACTACTTTGGCACGTGTTGCAGCCATGAAATTCTAAGTTGATTATTATTTGCAAAAAAAAAAAAAAAGTTTATGTTTGAACATCAAATATCTTGTCATTGTAGTGCATTCAATTGAATATGGGTTGAAAATGATTTGCAAATCATTGTATTCCGTTTATATTTACATCTAACACAATTTCCCAACGCATATGGAAACGGGGTTTGTAGTATCCTCTCTAGTCTAGACTGTTATCTACTTGTTACTAGTTTCCTGTTAAAAGCTACTTATTACTAGTTTGTACTATTTAGTACTTATTTGTGTTGTTGTTTCAATATAGCTTAGCGATTAGCATCCCTTCTGGGAATCCCTTCTTGTCTGTTCCTGCTTGGTTTTACTCAGTGTGTAACAAGTTTAGCCTCGTCTTCCAGTCCTGCAGTGATAATACTACTGGTCGGAAATGTAGTTTATTTACCGCATTGAAGATAATGCGTATGAACATATACTCTTAGCTGCTGGTTGCCTCTGTCAGCAAGGGGATACAAATAAATACTGCATGGCAGGGGTTTCCAAATTTTTCCACTGATGTCCGCAAATTGAATAATGAAAGTATGAAGGGGGACACTTTGAATCATTTTGTACATTAAAGATGCCAAAAGTAATGCAGTATGTGCTAATAAAAAAATTTTTCAAACAATGTTATTTTTGCTTTTGTGTTATAGGTGAAAATAAAATAGGTGTTAATGTTGTATATAATACAACTCATTGATAATGAATTCATTTAATTTTCAGAACAACTTTTTAAAAAATAGCTGCAGGCCTAAAATCGTGGACATTTTCACGGGAATTGGCCAATGCTGTTTGGTCCCGAGTAATCCATTCCAAAAGGTCTGACAAAAAAAAAAAGATCATTTTTTGCTATAACAAATAATGTTTATTTATTTATTTATTTATTTTTGTTAGGTTTTTTTTTGCCTGAGAAGCTGGACAGGACAAAAAAAATAAATACCGGTAATATAAATATTGTGAATCCAATGAATCTGTTTTATACACCCATAAATATGAACACAACACATTCAATTGAGAATACTTTTATTTTTTACATATATATCATAATCAGACTTATATGTATGATGAATAAGATGTTTCACTTTATTGCAGACTTTTGTTGGAGATGAGTTTTTGTTGAATTCAATTGTTTGTAACCTCGCAACGTAACACCTTAACAATAAATAAGTACAGAGATTGCGTGGGATTCTTTCTTTAGGCCCTCCATTTTACGGAATGATATGCAAGTTTCACGACATGCAATGTTTGGCCGTACGATGACTGAGACGGTGTACGAAGACTTGGCCGCAAATTTTCGTCAAACCCAAAAATCATATGAAAAACTAGGTACAGTACCCCTGTGACTTTGTGAAGCATTTTTAAAAAGCATTACTGTGACCATATTTCAGGTGTTACTCGAGGGAATCCGAGGACCGGGCATCGAGGGAGACATCGCCATCGATGATGTCACGCTGGAGGAAGGGGAGTGTCGAGGCCCGCTGCCCGGTGAGTAGCGCTACAGTTGAGACTTCCCATAAAACTTTTAAATAAAGCAAATGTAAAATAGGATCTACAAAAGGGGATGTGATGTCAGACATTTGTCAGCAGGTGGCTGGCGGTTGGGGGTGGGTGGAGAAAATGAGACGGTCGCGTAGCAACATCAATGCAATCACATGAATGACGGCCATGAAGGCAGCTCGTACTGTAATTGGACTGTATGAGCGAAGCAGGGGTACAAACAGAAGTAGGCCACATGAATTTGAGGAGGTGATACCGGCAGGTAGAAGGATGACATTGCTTTGATTGGATCTTCTTTAGCTTCCTCCACCTCACGTGTTCCTCCAACACAGGCGTGTCCAAAGTGAAGTCCGAGGGCCATTTGTGGCCCCCAGCTAATTTGTTAATGGCTCCCAGCCCATTCTAAAAAAATACTATAATAAAAATTTTAAACATAAAAAAGTGTAATAATGGAGTAAACAGTGACATGTAACAAGAAAAAGTTGCAATGTTGACACTAATAACACAAAGCTGCCATGCGGACTGTTATTGGCTCCAATTACTTCACTGGAACGATTCCACTTTGAAATATTTTGGGGGGGAAATATTGCATATTTTGTGCGAAACAAAGTTTTCTTTCACAAAAAGGACATCAAACAAACAAAAAACTATGAAAAAATTATAAAATCTTATAATCAATAGATCTACAGACTTAAGCGTTAAAAGTAAAAAAATATATATAAATATAAATTTGGCTTATTTTCAACACTTATTCTCTTTTTTTTTTATTGTTATGAATTATTGATCTATTTGGGGTTCTAATTACTTCACATCAAATATTCCACTTTGAAATGTTTTGGGGGAAAATGTTGCATAGTTTGTGTGTTTGCCATATAAATAAATATTTTGACATAAAGGGCATGAACATAAAAACAAACTTTATAACGACAGACAGACCTGAAGTTGATCTCGAGATTCAAGCGATAAATGAAAAAATAATAATTTATGACTTATTTGTATCATTTTCATGACTGAGACCCTTCCGGGTACCGGGGAACAAACTTGAGGAAAGCCATAAAGGTAAAAAAAACAACAACTATATATTGTATTGGTTTTAAAAAAAGGAAAAATATCAAAATGGCCCCCGCATGCTTTGATTTTTCAGTCTGCGGCCCTCAGTGGAAAAAGTTTGGACACCCCTGCTCTAACGCCTCATGGACAGACAAGGAGAGCAGTCTCTTTGCATTATTGTCCGAGGAAGCCCTTTTGCAATTTAAGTCAGCCTGCCGTATTTATTTCATGATCTATGATTATTTCAGCTATTCTCCGTGACTTTGAGAGATGTTGATTCACTCCAGGCTACAGGGGCGGTCGGGCCTGGCAGGGCTCACAGACGCGGCGACGCCATGAATTATAAAATTCAATCACGGCGTGATGAATCTTATATGGCTTGACGTGATGTAAGAGGGGAACATTTGATAAGTGTGTCATGGCAGGTGACGGAACGTGACTTCTGGCGGGTGTTGTTCATCGCGAATAGTCCACAGCGACCTCGCGGGTTAGTCCTCGCCCAAAGGGGATCATCGCACGACGAAAGTCACCGGCAGCCGGCAATGTATGGAACCGGAGAAAAGAGAGAGAGGGTCGGCCAAGCATGGCAGCGAGAAGTAGAACCGATAAAAGGTACTCATGTGCATCCCGAAACAAGCCGTTTTTATTCAATGGAAAGTAGCGCTACACAATTCCTTAAATGCTAAACTTATTTGAGGCGAGTCTATAGATTGGTATTCTCTGTTCAGCTAATTTTAATTGGTCAAACATTTTCTAAGATTCCACACTTCAAAATAGTATGTAGGATACCTGCTGATATTGTATTGGATCAACATTGGTATCGGCCAGTTTTGTATCAGAAGTTTCGTTTTATCAGGACAACCCTAATTAGACTCCCCCTTTTTAACAAGGTGACTAGCGACAAATCTAGTAAGGAAATCTTTACTACGCATGTATTGCTTTTCTCAAATAGTAGCCGCCATACTTGCCAACCCTCCCGGATTTTCCGGGAGACTCCCGAAATTCAGCGCCTCTCCCGAAAACCTCCCGGGACAAATTTTCTCCCGAAAAATCTCCCGAAATTCAGGCGGCGCTGGAGGCCACGCCCTCTCCAGCTCCATGCGGACCTGAGTGACGTGTCGACAGCCTGTTTTCACGTCCGCTTTCCCACAATATAAACAGCGTGCCTGCCCAATCACGTTATAACTGTAGAATGATCGAGGGCGAGTTCTTGGTTTCTTATGTGGGTTTATTGTTAGGCAGTTTCATTAACGTCCTCCCAGCGCGGCAACAACACACAACATTAGCAGTCACATTTTCATCTACAGTAAAGCAGTTCGTCTGCCGTAAACAGCAATGTTGTGACACTCTTAAACAGGACAATACTGCCATCTACTGTACATGCATATGTGACCATAACATCTAGGGCTTTTAGAGAGTGCAGTGCACAACTGCGCACACAACAAGGAGACGAAGCAGAATCCATCATCAGAGAGGGTGTTCAGCATGGTTAGAAAAATAGTGACAGAGAATAGAACAAGGATAGACAATTCAACCCTTAACTCAACAATGAGTAGATGAGTGTTATGTGTGTGTATATGTGTAAATAAATGAACACTGAAATTCAAGTATTTCTCTTATTTTTATATATATATATATATATATATATATATATATATATATAGCTAGAATTCACTGAAAGTCAAGTATTTCTTATATATATATATATATATATATATATATATATATATATATATATATATATATATATATATATATATATATATATATATATATATATGAAATACTTGACTTGGTGAATTCTAGCTGTAATTATACTCCTCCCCTCTTAACTACGCCACCAACCACGCCCCTGCCCCGACCACGCCCCCCCCCCACCTCCCGAAATCGGAGGTCTCAAGGTTGGCAAGTATGGTAGCCGCCCTCCATTTTACATGCAGCTCAGTCTTGTTTGTGACATTTAAAATAATTGACAAAAGGAATCGACGGGGGAGTATATGTTCTAAACGTATTGGTTTTGCTTTTAATGTATTTGACTCACTTTTCGAAAATGCGTCTCTGCAAATGATCCAAATCTCAACCCACTGCTGCCACAAATAGATCACAGTCCTTTGGCAACACTGATGCAAGACGGATAGGAAGTACGACTGATTCATGACAACGTCACAGTGAACCAAGACAGCTCAAATAGAGTAAGTCCTAGCTACGTCGCACTTTGCGGCTTCACTCTATCTCAGGTTTTTATAAGCATATTATACCTCTTTTGGGGCTAAATGAAGCATTTTCAGGCATAAAAAATGCTTAATAAACTAAAAATATCAGTACTACAGTAGTATTGACCACTGTGTGAGACCAATACAATCCTAGCGTGCTGTTCAGTATCACACCACTGATTGGCTCAGCCTCAGGCAACATTACTGTACTGGGTGTAATATTGACTATGTGGGTGTTACTTCATGTCTAGAGGGCTCTCGTAATGTTAAAAAACATATTCAAAAGGTTTTTGGAAATATTTTTTATGCTCTGGCTCGGAAAATATTTGATTGATAATTAGTCATTCCTACTTGTTGGACATACATTTAACAATGTAAGACCCAGAACCCATGAACAGTGATAAACTAAGGATTACTGTACTGCAAATAACCACAGGGACCTTTTATTAGGTCAAAAACATTGGCATTACCATCTGTGGCTATAGACAAACCTACTGAGGTTTTTTTTTTTTTTGTATTATCTCTAAACTTTATCTACTTTTAGATGCGCTTCTAAACATTGGTTGCACTTACACAGCTGTTGGTGTGAAAGTTATGCGTGCTGTCATAATATTGTTCACAAAGGCGCCATTATGGCTGACTGAGCAGTTTCTGCTATGACAACATTAGTTGTGTTGCTGGTGTTTTGTGTCATTTCCTCCTGAGAGGCAGCGTCCTCTGCAGTGGACATTTATTTTGTTTGCTCTACTTTGCTAGAGTTACACATTTTTAAATGGCAGAAACTAGGGATGTCCGATAATATCGGACTGCCGATATCATCGGCCGATAAATGCTTTAAAATGTGACATCGGAAATTATCGGTATCGGTTTCAAAATTATCGATATCGGTTTCAAAAAGTAAAATTTATGACTTTTTAAAACGCCGCTGTGTACACGGACGTAGGTAGAGGTACAGAGCGCCAATAAACCTTAAAGGCACTTTTTTTGCGTGCCGGCCCAGTCACATAATATTTACGGCCTTTCACACACATAAGTGAATGCCACGCATACTTGGTCAACAGCCATAAAAGTCACACTGAGGGTGGCCGTATAAACAACTTTAACACTGTTACAAATATGCGCCACACTGTGAACCCACACCAAACAAGAATGACAAACACATTTCGGAAGAACATCCGCACCGTAACACAACATAAACACAACAGAACAAATACCCAGAACCCCTTGCAGCACTAACTCTTCCGGGACGCTACAATATACACCCCCGCTACCCCCTACCCCCCCCTGCCCCCCACACACACCTCAACTCGCCCCCCAACCCCACCCACCTCAACCTCCTCATGCTCTCTCAGGGAGATAGCATGTCCCAAATTCCAAGCTGCTGTTTTGAGGCATGTTAAAAAAAATAATGCACTTTGTGACTTCAATAATAAATATGGCATTGGCATGTTGGCATTTTTTTCCATAACTTGAGTTGATTTATTTTGGAAAACCTTGTTACATTGTTTAATGCATCCAGCGGGGCATCACAACAAATTAGGCATAATAATGTGTTAATTCCACGACTGCATATATCGGTATCGGTTGATATCGGAATCGGTAATTAAGAGTTGGACAATATTGGAATATCGGATATCGTCAAAAAAGCCATTATCGGACATCTCTAGTTGAAACACAAATGTCCACTGCTGAGGACGCTAGTTCTCTGGACCAGTGGTCCCCAAACACAGGTCCGGGGACCGGTACCGATTCGTGAAGCATTTGCTACTGGGCCGGAGAGAAACATTAAATAATATATAAAGGACTGCATTTTCTCTGACTTAACTTTGGCCTGTCCCACTAGACCAGGGGTGTCAAACTTGTTTTCATTGAGGGCCACACCGCAGTCATGGTTGCCAATAGAGGGCCGCTTGTAGCAGTAAATAATTAATGAATTTGCCTATGAATTTAAATATTTTACATTTTTTTACGTAAAGTGTAAAAAAAATCTGTGGATTTGACCTCTGTTTTTTACAGAAAAAAACTGGCAGCTTAGTTGCCAGACTTTTACTGGTGTTATTTTATTTGTATTACTTGTACAACATATTACTGTAAATAGAAATACAGTACCGCTGTTTAATTTTATTTTGGCAACTCAACTGACAGTTTTTTACCATAATAAAATGTGGTACCATAAAATCATCAACCGTGGATTAAAAAAAAAAAAAAGACTGTCAGCTCAGTCGACAGAATTTTAGTGTAAAAAAACAAACATCAGTCTTTTTTTTTCAACTTACAGTAATAGGCTGTAAAAAACTCCCAAAATTTTACAGTAAAATCTATTGGTAATTTTTATAGTGTACAATTTGATGGATAACTTGCTTTGAAACCATAAATTAAGCAGATATTTAAGTATTTATTTGGATTTTGATCAACAAAGTTAGATAATATAATATTTGTTGCAATATTGGACACTATTTTTGTTCCCTGTCAAACTAGAAAAAAACCTAATACCTTTAGTAAGAAAATAAAGAAAGGAAATATAAGGTATTTTATTGACACATATTATTTACAGGCTTTTAAAGGGGAACATTATCACAATTTCAGAAGGGTTAAAACCATTAAAAATCAGTTCCCAGTGGCTTATTTTATTTTTCGAAGTTTTTTTCAAAATTTTACCCATCACGCAATATCCCTAAAAAAAGCTTCAAAGTGCCTGATTTTAACCATCGTTATATATACCTGTCCATTTTCCTGTGACGTCACATTGTGATGCCGATACAAACAAACATGGCGGCTAGAACAGCAATGTATAGTGACATTAGCTCGGATTCAGACTCGGATTTCAACGGCTTAAGCCAGTGGTTCTCAAACTTTTTTTGTCATCCCCCACTTTGGACAAGAGGGAGTTTTCAAGCCCCACCTGCCCCCATCGGCCTAACAGAACGCTAATGCCAAGCTTAACATTTTCAAATTTATTGAACATCAAGTAACATCAAGTTGTATACATTCAAACTCAATAACATAAAATAACATCAAGTTCAATAATAAATAAAATAACTGTGCAGTTGTGGTATAACTTGCATCAAGTTCAATAATAAATAAAATAACTGTGCAGCTGTGGTATAACTTGCATCAAGTTCAATAATAAATAAAATAACTGTGCAGCTGTGGTATAACTCGCATCAAGTTCAATAATAAATAAAATAACTTGCATCAAGTTCAATAACAAATCAAAAAGTGTTATAACTTGCATCAAGTTCAATAACAAATCAAAAAGTGTTATAACTTGCATCAAGTTCAATAATAAATCAAATAACTTGCATCAAGTTCAATAATAAATCAAATAAAAGTGTTGTAACTTGCATCAAGTTCAATAATAAATCAAATAAAAGTGTTATAACTTGCATCAAGTTCAATAATAAATCAAATAACTTGCATCAAGTTCAATAATAAATCAAATAAAAGTGCCACTTTGCAAAAAAGGAGGAGCTATGCATTTGGCAAGACAGGGCAAGTGACAGCACTTTGCCCCGGGAGAGCCACCTTGCTTCACTGTGAAACAGTACGGCTGTATGATCAGCTCCCATTTCCTCACACAGTGCAGAGAACAGTCGCACTTTCAGTGGTCGTGTTTTGATCAAATTTACCGCGCTCACAACATCTGTTAAAACCTCATTGAGTTCGGTCGGGGCTGAGCTGCTTTGACGCGAGTGCTTCCCGGTGAATGACACAGTGTGTCCAACCCTCTTTATTAGAGCCTGCAGCCCGTTTCTTCACCCTGCCATGGTCTATGCGCCATCGCAGCAAAAGCCCACACAGTTTTCCCATTTAAGGTCGTGTTATTTGAGGAAACTGTCCATTATCTTGAACAGCTCATCAGCAGTGGCTCTATTTTTCATGTATTTACAAAACAGCAAATCCTCGCAGTGACTCACCATTCACAAAGCGGACGTATGCGATGAACAGGCAGTCTTTATTGCTGTCAGTAGCTTCGTCCACTTGTAAAGCAAAACGACTTTCTTTTCATTTGTCTACTCAAGATCACTTGCAATGTCGCATATACGTCTCGCAATTGTGTCGTTTGACAGTGGGACAGCTTTTAATTTTGCTGCGCTTGTTCCGCTTAGCCCCGCCCCCATTAGTTACTGCTGCTATGTCTGTCAAACGTTCGCTCCTACCTAGAAATTTAGAAAACTAAGTAATTTACATTTATTTATATAGCGGATTTCACTGACGGAATCACAAAGTGATTTACAGTGTGTGTAGAAAATGAAAGCATAGTAAAAAAAAAAAAAATCTAAGAATATAATTTAAAAAAAAAAAATTTAAAGTGAAATTTCCTCCCGTTCCTCGCGCCCCACCTGTCATGTCTCTATTCCCCAACAGTGGGGCGCGCCCCACACTTTGAGAAACGCTGGCTTAAGCGATTCAACAAATTACGCATGTATTGAAACGGATGATTGTAGTGTGGAGGCAGGTAGCGAAAACGAAATTGAAGAAGAAACTGAAGCTATTGAGCCATATCGGTTTGAACCGTATGTATGCGAAACCGACGAAAACGACACGACAGCCAGCGACACGGGAGAAAGTGAGGACGAATTTGGCGATCGCCTTCTAACCAACGATTGGTATGTGTTTGTTTGGCATTAAAGGAAACTAACAACTATGAACTAGGTTTACAACATATGAAATACATTTGGCAACAACATGCACTTTGAGAGTGCAGACAGCCCAGTTTAATATATTCTGTAGACATACCCTCATCCGCTCTCTTTTCCTGGAGGTCTGGCGGCAGATTTCTTTGACTTTATCGTTGGAAATGCATCTGCTTTGAGTTTCGCAGGATATCCACACATTCTTGCCATCTCTGTCGTAGCATAGCTTTCGTCGGTAAAGTGTGCGGAACAAACGTCCAATTTCTTGCCACTTTCGCATCTTTAGGCCACTGGTGCAACTTGAATCCGTCCCTGTTCGTGTTGTTACACCTCCGACAACACACCGACGAGGCATGATGTCTCCAAGGTACGGAAAACAGTCGAAAAAACGGAAAATAACAGAGCTGATTTGACTCGGTGTTTGAGAAAATGGCGGATTGCTTCCCGATGTGACGTCACAGCGTGACTAGAAAGGCGTTTAATTCGCCAAAATTCACCCATTTAGAGTTCGGAAATCGGTTAAAAAAATATATGGTCTTTTTTCTGCAACATCAAGGTATATATTGACGCTTACATAGGTCTGGTGATAATGTTCCCCTTTAAGGGCCATATAAAATGACGTGGAGGGCCAGATCTTGAGTTTGACACCTGTGCACTAGACACACCAATGAGCTTGTTTATAGATGTACAATAAAACTCCTCATAGGAAGTTGCCATTTGTTATAACTTTGTGACATAAACACATTAATGAACAGATCAAATATAAATGTCACAGATTGTAGCCAAAGGTTGATTTCCATCAGCATTTCATTGCAAAGAAACAAGCCCAGGGCTCCCACTAATTCAGCGTTATAGTGAGTTGTATTTTTCACAAGTGGGAAGCCGGTCCCTGAAAATAATGCCTACATTAAACCCGTCCTAGGTGCAAAAAAGGTCGGGGACCACTGATCTGGACAATATTGGCGATACATTGCTAATATTCCCATTGAGTGGTTAGCATTCATCTAACGCTGATTTCCTTCCAGACCGCAACTCGACGGCCCCCTCCCACACCGTGCATATATGGCTGCTGTGCGTCACCTTGGTGACGACCCTCCTGGAGGGTCAGAGGTGACCCCTCTGGCCGCCATCCCAAGAGGCGAACATTCAGACCTGCCGTCTGTGAGCTGTACCTGCGGCATCCCCGTCACCAAAGATCCACGCATCCCGAAAAAGCAGCAACGCCGCCGCCGTCCTCTGGCAGATCTCTGTTGGGACAAAATGACAAACTGTGATATATGTTGGGAAGGAAAAAAAAGACACAAAAATAATCAATAGATCAAGATGTGCTAATTTTTTAGAGTTGGGGAGACTCTTTATGAGCACAAGAGGTGAGACAGTTTGTAAAGCACAAGAACAATTTTATGAAGAAAAAAAATATATATATATATATATCTTTGCAAGGCGGCTGAATATAGATGCTGCTGACATTTGGAGGAGGAAATTGAACCAGACCTTTCTCTGTGTATCTTTATCTTCATTTTGCTTGTTTTTCACCCGACGCCCGACTCAAGTCGCTCTCTGCTTGGTGCTGTACTGAAGAAAACCCTTAGCAACATTTCCCCTTCTGTCCGCTTCAAAGACGCCTCCTCCCCGATCATGGCTGCCTATGTATCTTCTTACACTGTGCTCACGCGTCCAAGCGACGGTGCAATGGCAGAACGGACCACGCCAAGGAAGCGGCGACGGTTGGACGACACTCTGTGGCGATGACGTCCAGTGTGAAGGTGAAGTGTGAGTGAGGCCTAACATCAAGTCGTGTCGCTCCGCCGGACACATAAGAAGCCACTTTTCTTTCTGCCATGAAAACAAAGTGCCTTCCAGATTACGACGGCGAAATTGTGAGCTACATGGAACACACGCGCTTCGTCCTATGGGGCTATTTTCTACACGTGTGTCTCTTTCGCCCCACAAGTGCTGACAACGTCGCTCTTGTGGAGTATCGGGCTCTTCTGGTTCCGGGACACAAGTTTCGATGTTTCGTCCTAATGAAGGATACAAAAAGACACTGGAATGACTTCTTCTTCTGTTTTTAAATCAAACATTACCGCGAGAGTGACCGCGGCGGCGCCTCACTCGTCTCCGCCACCATTTCTACGACAACAGAGCAAAAGATGATAATAATGATAATAATAATGTCGATAATAGTCATGATATTTTATTACTCCAGCGAGAATGTTTCTCTGCTTTTACACAAACTGTGAAATTTGACTGTCTGGAGGATCTACCTGAGACCATAACCTTAACCAGCGGGGATTTTTAAGAAATGTATTGTCAAAAAAAAAAAAAAAGAAAGAAAGAAAACAAGAAGTATTCTGTTCATTGTTGCTTATGACAAATGCTTTGAGAACTCGTGTCCAGTTTCTTCATTTTCTTTCTTTTGCCATTTGCATCGCTCCAACATCCCAGCCCCATGGAAACTCTTGAGAAGCAAAGCGATTTGTATAACTTGTAAATGTTGAAGAAGCTCTTTTGCAGAGGTTTATGATAAATGTTTTATGTTGGTGTGTCCAGGAAGCACAACCATAAGTGTCATTTCTCCACGCATGTCGCTCCGGTCGCAACTGAATTCAGTAGGATTCCTCACGAAAAGCTTGGAAATGAACAGCAAACTGACATCAGATGTTTACATCAAGTCATCATAGAAGGGATGATATACAGTGGTACTTCCACTTTTCATATATTTTGGTTTCCGCCAAAATTTCTGGCAAAAATTTTGCATACATTGCGCGTGAAAAACTAAACTGTTTGTCCGCGTATCATTCAAGGTAGTGCTCACACAAAGAATTCACGCATTGACTCAATCTCTGTGCTTTTTTACAACTGCAAAATAATCCACCATGGGACCAAAGAAAGTTGCCAGTACGCTTTGCAGCTGCAAAATATTTTAGTTGTCGGATATTCTACTGAAAATTCCCTGGATTCTTCAAATAATGGGATAAAACATGTTTGTTTGCTTAATGATAAATTATAAATATATAATAATAATAATGGATTAGATGTATATAGCGCTTTTCCAGATACTCAAAGCGCTTAACAGAGAAGTGAGAACCCATCATTCATTCACACCTGGTGGTGGTAAGCTACATTTGTAGCCACAGCTGTCCTGGGGTAGACTTGTGGCTTAAGTTATAAGAAAAAATAAGACAGCTAATAAAACAAATCTTCTGTTTCTAATACAAATAAAGTGCATTGCAATTTACTTGTCTTTGAGAAACAGCATCAAATGTAAACATTGTAGCCCATTTCAAAATAAATCATATCCACTTGCATTTTTACAACCAGTTCACTAAACTAGAACATATTTTTATTCCAGAATTATGTTTTGACTTTAAAAACCGGAAGTAGCATGTGTTTGCGAATTAGCGATTAGCGCTAGTAAATCGTTTCTAAAACTCCCCTTTTGCATCGCTGTGGCTGTATTTTCAAAGTAAGTACCGTATTTTTCGGAGTATAAGTCGCACCTGCCGAAAATGCATAATAAAGAAGGAAAAAAACATATATAAATTGCACTGGAAAAAAACTGCGACTTATAGTCCGAAAAATACGGTAAGTAAGTACATTTTATTCATAAAGCGCTTTTCACAGATAAAATCACAAAGTGCTGTACAAAACATAGGTGAAGTAAAACAACAATTAAAAAAACAACAACAGGGGCAACATAACAAGAATACAAAGTGAATTAAAATATTAAGTAACATTACTTTGCTGTCACTACTGACAATCACTTAAAGTCTGCTAACATCAGTAAAGCCAGTATGTCTTATACACTCATGCTACGAGTTAACAGTTTGAGCTAGATAACAGTAATATCTTTTATTTTTACCAATAGATAAAAATTGGATCCCTCAAGGCAGAAAAAAATCCTCTTATCATATTTTGGAATCGAGGTACTCGAATGACTTAAGGATTGTTATTGACTTTGCTTAGCTAATACAGTAATAGGTCGTAGCTAAATGCGAAATAGAGAGAAACCACCATATGATTTTTTTATAAATATATTGAAAACAGCCATAAGAGCGGGGCCACAACATTTGAAGTGTCAAGTGGTGAGGCACGACTTCTTTTTATGGGAACATTTGCTTTGTTTTTCGTGTGATTTTTTTTTTTTAATGTCAGTCCTTTTGGATCTGACAGACTACCCAAAACTGATGTACTTGAACCATTCTGTTTGCAGCATGTTGAAATGATTACACATAGTAGATCATATTATATTTTTTAAAAACAAGAATTTGACACACAAGTTTACATTTAGTTTGGATTTTCTTGATTTTACACAAGGTCAAAAATGACCTAGACATGTGAAATAACCGGTGCTGAAGGTTACAGAATGTCTTTGAACCTCACAAGCCCAATTCCTGATAACCTCTTATTTGGGATTATAACTGAAAGCAGCTGATAGCAAAAAAAAAAAATTCATTCATTGGATTGATGACTCAATACTCAATTGCTTGTATTCCGTCACGGGATTTCTTCCCGGAAGTGAAAAACAGTGGTGTTCAACCAACCCAAGATGACTGTTGTGAAGCAGGCAGCGCGCTAACTCTCAGAATACGCAAGGGGCCTAGATCTTCCTGCAAAAAGCAGATGTTAACAAAAAAGAATAAATTATGCGTTGGAATAGATCCTTAACTTTATCAAACAAAGATATGTCAAGTGATATCAGGCATCATCTGTCGGTGGAGTTCCCAGACATATTGAACTATCTTGTGCTCCAGGAGTCATTATACATGACAAAAACAGATGGAAACTTGGAAAAGCATGAAGGTTTAAAACTTATTTGTGTGTGGCTGGGCCAAGGACATTGGTATCAAGACTCTCCCAGATAAATCAAGTAAGATTGCATTTTATGATTTAACTTTGAATCTTGCGAGGACACTTGTGACTGCATATCTGTTTCACAAACTAACAATTACTAAATAATCGCCATATTTGATTTTTGTCCTGTTGTTATATGCACTCTGACACATTTGTGTACAAAATAAAGAGGGGAGATGTAGAACCTTTCCCTGACAAAGTATCTGATACAAGTATCTGTTTGTTAAACATTTAAGTACAAACAATATCAAGATAATACTTATTTGGGAAATACTAAACGAGTGAAGTCTGCAATGAGGTGGCGACTTGTCCAGAGTGTACCCCGCCTTCCGCCCGAGTGCAGCTGAGATAGGCTCCAGCACCCCCCGCGACCCCGAAAGGGACAAGCGGTAGAAAAATGGATGGATGGATAAATTAGTAAAGTTTATTACATTTTATATCAAACAAACCTTTAACGAAATGGTCACTGCAAACTTCGACACTGCTCCCTAGCACTGGACAGCGTGCCACTTTTCTCATCGTCTTTCGTAAAACCTTGCTTTCTTCCGCCCTTTTATGGAGCTAGAACACTGCCAGTAAGATTCGGTATCGAAAAAAAAAATCAATTTTGTAGAAAAAGCTGTATTGGCACCAAAACAAGTTTTGGCGACAAATAAATACAAACATTGAAAAAATACTTTATTTTTGGTGGATGTTTTTGATGCCAATATTCATATTTTTGTACACTTTTATTGTTTCTGTGTGTTTCAAAGGTTTTTTATGATCGCTTCACTTTTGTACGATTTTGTTTCCTTTTTTTCGGTTCCGCTTCTTTTTTTATGGTATCAAAATATTGGCAGAGTTTTAGCGCGAGGAGCGGGCGCCTGTGGCTTATATCAAGTTTACTCGGAATCAGTTTTACTGAACTTGAGCATGCAAGTAAAACACCGTATAAGAAGAAAGGAGGACATAGGGCATCTAAATGACGTTTAAAAAAAGCTTCAAAATATGAAATTATGAAGCAAAAGTTGTTTTATCTTGAGTAGACCTGTGTGTGTTTGTTGTCCTGCTCAGAGAGAACTCTTGTATTTGTAAACAAGATACAGTGACCTACTTTACTACTCTTAGACTACTTCGTAAAGCTCTCTGGTCAACTTTACTTTCACAATTAGTTTTTATATATGCAGTTGAATTTAGCACTAAGAGGTTATTAGGATATATTTATGTTATTTATTAAATGTTTAATTCAATACTATGCATACATTCTCTTTACAAAGCAAATAAATGACTTTAAAGCAATTACTCATATTTATTAGTCATGATACATTTTACAGAGGATTAATTATATGATTGTTTAATTTTTTTAAATAAAATGTAACAAGGTAGCCATTAGCTTCGCTCACCTAATGATGTTCTGTAGTTGGATGTCCTCTCAGAAACACGCCTGTGAAGGAAGTCCAGATGTCCCACAGAGGCAGAGATATGCTTTGTCTTTCTGAATTACATACAGCAACATCACAAAGTACTACTCACATATTATTTTTTTAAGATGTTTTAATGTAATTGTTAATAGAAATGTCTCCTGTAAAAGTCCAGCCTATTTTTGAAATTGATTTTAAATAATCCCTCAGCTCTACATTATAGCAGTTGATGTTTGAAAAGTATGTTGTAGGTTGTACTTTCAAATGTACATGTGAATATTATGAGGTTGGTACATCTGAATATATTCCCCTATTTTGTATTATTTGCAATTAAGGCAGGAAATTAATCATAATAGTGGTAGTTTCAGCACATTGTCTATACAAGTCAAAATAATACCTGACAATGCAATACAATAAGACACAAGTCCACTTATTTAAGTGTAAACAGAGAAAAAGATCAGATGTAAATGCTGAAAAAAGTTCAGTGCATGAAGTTGTCTCCGCAGCCTGGATCTGATGGAAAAACTGGAGGCCACTAAACATTACGATAGTTGAAGTCTCGTATTTTAGCACAAATTGGTTACTCGGGTCACACCAAGCTTTACATGTCCGGTGTTAAATGTTTTAAATGAATAAATACAGCTAGACTTACATTTTAAAGTCGCTCTCTTCTCTCTACCTGGAAATGTAACAAAGTATTGGCCAAATATCACGGCTTTATTTAAAAATACATTATCAATTTCTGTACCGCTTATACTACATCCTTTAAGTATGGCTCGGTTAACACGAATATATCATTTAACTTTTACACTTGATTTAGATGCTCTCGGTCCTCCTTTTTTCTTCTACGGTGTTTTTACAGTCCACTAAAACTGCTTCCAAACTTGTTAGAATAGAATGTACTTTATTGATCTCTGGGGGAAATTCAGCAATATTATATTATAAGCCCCGCCTACAGGCACCCGTCCCTCTCTCTAAAACACTGCCATTAATTTGATATCGTAAAAACAAAGAAGCTAAACCGGGGAAAAAAAGTAACAAAGTCGGAAAAAAGAGAATCAATCATAAAAACCTTTGAAACACACAAAAACAATCAAGGTGTACAAAAATATGAATATTGGCATCGAAAGCATCCACCAAACATGTTGTATTTGTTCAAAGTTTGTATTTATTTGTTGCCAAAACTTGTTTCGGTGCCAATAAAAAATTTTCTACAATGTCAATAATTTTTTTGTATACCAAATCTTACAGGCAGTGTTCTGGCTCCATACCCTTCTTGATTACCTCTGGAGGAACTCTGAAGAAGCGTTTTATTCTCTCCGCAATTTGGACGGTTCGTACTGCCGAAAACAATTCAAGCATGGGTGCATTTTTCTTTGAGAAAGGCTAAATGCCGCCTCGTACCCATTGAGAACAGATGCTAGCATGACTACCGCGCATATTTAATGAGCCCCACCTGACGTCGTGTAAATCCAAGCAATACTCAGGACCTAAGTGAAGAAGTAAGAACAGGAAGAACTGTGGAATTACAGTCTTATGGAGAGGGTTTTAGACCGCTTTCAAGATAGTCGGTTCTGTGCGTACAGTAAATGCTAGCTGCTACACTACCAATGCAGCATTTGAATAAAGTAGGAGCTTTTCCTAATATCCCCTACTAAATTTTTGTTGAGCTACCAAAAAAGTAACCTGACTCTTGCCAGATCCTTGTAGTTCGCTGAACTCCACACACAGATCTGGGCTCGAGGGCAATGCAAACTCCTTCCAGATAGCAAAAAATAATGAACCAATCAGGATCGCCGGGCGGGATTTCATAGATGTGACTGTGAGGAGGCGTGGCCGGTGGACCTGCAGCGAGGCGGGACACGCCGGTGCCGGCTCCGAGACGAGCGTCAAGTGCGTAGATGGCCCACCTGGGCGCAGTTGTGCAATCACCTCCCAGTGTGTAAAAGGGCAGCAGCCGAGAAGGACGAGGCAGAAGGAGTGGGAGAGCCAGTACATGCAGAGCGAGACGAAGGTGGCGACGCGGGAGGCTGAAAAGCAACCGAAGAGCGAGCAGTGGAGGAGGAGCTGAAACGCGACCCGACAAGACGAAGGTTTATTCGAAAAAATAAAAGAAGTCACAAACTGCTCGCCATCATGTCTGTCCTCCGGTGGTCCAGCCAGGTTGGCCGCCAATTGTGGAGGTCTTCCTCCCTCCGGGTTCCATGGACCAGTGTTTTTCAACCACTGTGCCGCGGCACACTAGTGTGCCGTGAGATACAGTCTGGTGTGCCGTGGGAGATTATCTAATTTCACATATTTGGGTTAAAAACATTTTTTGCAAACCAGTAATTATTGTCTGCAAATGATGTGTTGTTGTTGAGTGTCGGTGCTGTCTAGAGCCCGGCAGAGTAACCGTGTAATACTCTTCCATATAAGTAGGTGGCAGGCGGTAGATAATTGCTTTGTAAAGGCAGGTAAAAAGGTGTCTTATGCTTAAACCAGAAATAAACAAAAGGTGAGTGCCGCTAAGAAAAGGCATTGAAACTTAGGGAAGGCTATGCAGAACGAAAGTAAAACTGAACTGGCTACAAAGTAAACAAAAACAGAATGCTGGACGACAGCAAAGACTTACTGTGGAGCAAAGACGGCATCCACAATGTATATCCGAACATGACATGACTATCAACAATGTCCCCACAAAGAAGGATAAAAACAACAGAAATATTCTTGATTGCTAAAACAAAGTAGATGCGGGAAATATAAGACATGAAACGTCTACAGAAAAATACAAAAAAAAAAGAAAAGGCCACCAAAATAGGAGCACACGACAAGAACTAAAACACTACACACAGGAAAACAGCAAAAAAAATCCAAATAAGTCAGGGAGTGATGTGAGAGGTGGTGACAGTACACATACGTTGAGACAAGAGCTATAGTGATGCATGGTTGGTTATGGTTTAAATGCATATCCAACAAGTACGACAACAACTTTTTACTGCTAACTGAGTTTATGATTTCTGCTGGTGGTGTGCCTCCGGATTTTTTCAGCGCAAAAAATGAGCCTTGGCTCAAAAAAGGTTGAAAAACACTGCCATGGACACCCAAGGACAGACATGACGGCGAGCAGTTTGTGACTTCTTTTATTTTTTCAAATAAACCTTTCATTGCTGCATTTTTCCAGTAAAAGTTCTCTAATTTTTCGCTCTGTCATTATCCAATATGTCGGCTGTTCTGTTTTGGATTTCCCAGCGTCGCTCTCATCAGCATCACGGGTTGATTTCGATGTGAGTGGTTGAAGTAGCACGTCATTCAAGGTAACGGACAAGTGGTTTATCCAATCACATATAATATTTGTTTTTATTTCTGAAATACATCTCCTATTGTGAAGTCCCAGATCCTTGTGTGGAGCTCAGCGAACTACAAGGATCTGGCAAGAGTCAGGTTACCAAAGGATAGCCTTCGACGCACGTTCAACAAAGGTGGACACACAAGCATCAAAGTGTGTATTATTGAAAGGTCTATCAGTGTGACAAGAACCTGATTAATATGCGGATCAAAACAGGGCAGAATGATGGTCATCCATCTTTAAAAATGTTAATCCCCAGATTTGTTTTCCCATAAACTCATCATGAATGTATGCTTTATAGTGATGTAGACGTCTAACGCTATCCTTAGCAACTAATGAAAAGTGCCAAAGTGCCCCTTAAATGTTTTTCCTTGGGAGACAACTGTTCCTTTTCCAGCCAACCTCAGCTTCACTTCAGCTGCAAAAAAACTTAGATTTTCTTTTGGTATCACGATTTGGTTACCAGAGTTGGTTACTTCAAAGAGGATCAGCACAATCGAGCCGATCTGCTAGCTGCGTCTAATGTTGCATTCAAGACACTCAGGGTGTATTTATTACAGTTGGAGCTTACTGGATGTTAGAGATTTGATGTTTGCGAAGGGATCGAGTCTTTTGAATGTCTCTTGAGTGAACAATGAGAACTAATTCTCAGTTGTGAGACCTTTTTTGCCAGTTGTTTTTTTTATGCACATGCAGATCTGCATGCCACTTGACAAGAAAATTAGTTAGTCAAAGGAAACATGGCAGCATTTAGATTCACTTTTTTGGTTCATTGTTCTGATGAGGATGTTCAAAATAGTTTAATCGTACACACACGAGGCAGCGACGTACGAGTGAGTAATCACATTTTTATTATGTGGTGATTTTTATTCTAGTTATGTTTATACTTTTTTTTTAATACATATGTATACTTGTATTCTTACATATTATTTGTCTATTTTTTTCTGTATTGCTAAAATTATCTTGCTACTGTCAAAGCATGGGGCTATGGCCGCACCTTTTGGTATGTTTACAACAAAAACGTAACAAAAATAAAATTACAGTCAATATTTCAGAACAATTCTCACCAAACTGTATCTGTAACTGCTAGCAGTGATTGTTAGCTAGATTGTTTTTATAAAGGCCTACTGAAACCCACTACTACCGACCACGCAGTCTGATAGTTTATATATCAATGATGAAATCTTAACATTGCAACACATGCCAATACAATAACTTATAAAGTGCAATTTTAAATTTCCCGGGAAACTTCCGGTTGAAAACGTCTAGGTATGATGACATTTGCGCGTGACGTCAATGGTTGAAACGGAAGTATTCGGTCACCATTGTATCCAATACAAAAAGCTCTGTTTACATCGCAAAATTCCACAGTATTCTGGACATCTGTGTTGGTGAATCTTTTGCAA
This sequence comes from Nerophis lumbriciformis, assembly GCF_033978685.3. Lineage (NCBI taxonomy): Eukaryota > Metazoa > Chordata > Actinopteri > Syngnathiformes > Syngnathidae > Nerophis > Nerophis lumbriciformis. The sequence continues at coordinate 7,333,062 of NC_084581.2, forward strand.
TTTGTTAAATTAACAATGGAGACTGCAAAGAACAAACCTGTAGGTGGGATCGGTGTATTAGCGTCTGGCTACAGCAACACAACCAGGAAGGACTTTGAGTTGGCTAGCAGATGCTATCCGACGCTAGCCGCCGACCGCACCTTCGTCGCGCCGTCAATTGCTGGAACGCAGGTGAGCACTGGTGTTGATGAGCAGATGAGAGCTGGCTAGGTGGAGAGCTAATGTTTTTATCATAGCTCTGTCGAGTCCCGTAGCTAAGTTAGCTTCAATGGCGTCGTTAGCAACAGCGTTGCTAGGCTTTGTCAGGCGGTACATCATTAACCGTGTGGTTACAGGTCCAGAGTTTGGTAGTATTGTTGATCTTCTGTCTATCCTTCCAGTCAGAGGCTTATTTCTTTTGTTTCTATCTGCATTTAAGCACGATGCTATCACGTTAGCTCCGAAGCTAAAGTGCTTCACCGATGTATTGTCGTGGAGATAAAAGTCACTGTGAATGTCCATTTCGCGTTCTCGACTCTCATTTTCAAGAGGATATAGTATCCGAGGTGGTTTAAAATACAAATCCGTGATCCACAATAGAAAAAGGAGAGAGTGTGGAATCCAATGAGCCCTTGTACCTAAGTTACGGTCAGAGCGAAAAAAGATGCGTCCTGCACTGCACTCTAATACTTCACTCTCACGTTCCTCATCCACGAATCGTTCATTCTGGCTCAAATTAATGGGTTAATCGTCGCTTTCTCGGTCCGAATCACTCTCGCTGCTGGTGTAAACAATGGGGAAATGTGAGGAGACTTTCAACTTGTGACGTCACGCTACTTCCGGTACAGGCAAGGCTTTTTTTTATCGGCGACCAAAAGTTGCGAACTTTATCGTCGTTGTTCTATACTAAATCCTTTCAGCAAAAATATGGCAATATCGCGAAATGATCAAGTATGACACATAGAATGGATCTGCTATCCCCGTTTAAATAAAAAAATGTCATTTCAGTAGGCCTTTAAACACAGTTGAAATAACTATAATAACAAGCCAGCCTTTTGAAAGACTCTTTAAAAAGAACGGCCTTCAAAGTGCCACAATTTCCATCTTTGCTGTGTGTAGTCCTCCATCCATCCATTTTCTACCGCTTGTCCCTTTCAAGGTGGCAGAGAGGCTGGAGCCTATCCTAGCTGCACTCGGACGGAAGGCAGTGTACACCCCGTTGAAGAGAAGGCTGGGTCCACACGTATGACTGAGGAGTCATAGTGTAACTTTGTGTGGTGTTTGAGTTGTCCGACTTTTTGTGTGGCCATAAACGCACCAGTGGCTTAGTGCTATGCGTGTTGGTGACAGATGACAAGTTGGTTTTGGCCTGGTTTGTACGGCAGAAAATGACTAGTTAAAGTTAAAGTTAAAGTTAAAGTACCAATGATTGTCACACACACCCTTGATCACCCCCTGGGAGGTGAGGGGAGCAGTGGGAAGCAGCGTTGGCCGCGCCCGGGAATCATTTTGGTGATTTAACCCCCAATTCCAACCCATGATGCTGAGTGCCAAGCAGGGAGGTAATGGGTCCCATTTTTATAGTCTTTGGTATGACTCGGCCGGGGTTTGAACTCCCAACCTACCAATCCCAGGACGGACACTCTAACCACTAGGACACTGAGTAGGCCAGTTTTTCGAGATAGAAGTTTTTTACTCATGTTTTTGGTGTGGTTATGGCCGAATATAAACAGTTTTGCTCAATAAAGTGATCGATACTATTCCTGTCTTCGAAGCATCTCGATAGACGTTACAATAATTGAACGGTGTTCAATTGAACGGTGTTGACGAACACCGTTAGGGCCGCTTGTTGTCACTGTCACTCAGAGTTGCATTGCAAAATTACACAGAATAAATGTGTTTATTTTGTTTACAATTCAGATGGGATTTGATTTGGTGCGCGGCATGTATTTGCTGTGCGCAGAGGACGCTTGAGCAGTGCACAATTGCGCAGGCGCGCACCTCAGAGGGAACGTTGGTTAGCACCCTCTAGGCGTCTGCGTTAAGCTAGTCACAAACAGCCCTTTGATGTTCCGTATCAAAAAATGTAGATGACGAATGTATTGTAACACCCATATTCATAACTTCAAATGGCAGAAAAGTTCAAGTTAAAGTCCCAATGATCGTCACACACACACTAGGTGTGGTGAAATGTGTCCTCTGTATTTGACCCATCCCCATGTTCACCCCCTGGGAGGTGATTTAACCCCCAATTAAAACCCTTGATGCTGAGTGCCAAGCAGGTAGACAATGGGTCCCATTTTTTGTTATAGTCTTTGGTATGACTCGGCCAGGTGTTCCAACAACAAACTTCTCGGCAGCTGATCTCTTGAGAACACGTATAGGTGGAAAATTGCTGCATTGATTTACTCGGTGTTGATTGTACAGGCAGTGTTTGCACTCGCCGTGCTCAAAGCTCTTAATATACCTCTAAATTGCTGTACTTTGCAAAGATATAGCGTGTGGATTATAGTCTGAGCTATAAAGGATTAGGAGGTTTGGAATACATAAACAGTGCCATGACACTTTGCATTGGCTATATTGTGGTTGATGAGCGACGTCTCTAAATGAGGTTGCCAGGTTGAAGTTTTTTGACATCTTTTTGGTTTTCCAGCTTGCAATGTGTGTGTGTTGGAAAGCTCAGTTGTGCTTTTCGTTTGGCATATGACATCGCTGTGCCTAAACCTCAGGCGTTTCTTACATGTTACCAAAACAGCAGTTAAGGACGGCAGAAAATGCAAAAAGACAGGTGTTAAAGCGTCTTTAGGATCCGCACAGACGCTGAACATTCCAGATAAGCTGCTGGGGTCAGCTGTGTACTAGTCGCAGCGTTGAAAGTGGAAATTGCTTGCAGAGAACGCGTGACACTAATTGATTTTGTGTTGCGTGAAGAAGAAGAAGAAGGAGGCGGTAGTCCTCTGTTAGTGGGCAAAGGGACTCACTCTGCAGACAGAAATAGCATTCCTTTAGACCCTTTATTTCTCGTACACTCCACACGCTAGCTTTGTTAAAGAAAAATTGGACAATTTAATTGAATATTTGGGTTGTGGACGATGAAGGATATATATATATATATATATATATATATATATATATATATATATATATATACATATGTATATATATATACAGGTAAAAGCCAGTAAATTAGAATATTTTGAAAAACTTGATTTATTTCAGAAATTGCATTCAAAAGGTGTAACTTGTACATTATATTTATTCATTGCACACAGACTGATGCATTAAAATGTTTATTTCATTTAATTTTGATGATTTGAAGTGGCAACAAATGAAAATCCAAAATTCCGTGTGTCACAAAATTTGAATATTGTGTAAGGCTAATACAAAAAAGGGATTTTTAGAAATGTTGGCCAACTGAAAGGTATGAAAATGAAAAATATGAGCATGTACAATACTCAATACTTGGTTGGAGCTCCTTTTGCCTCAATTACTGCGTTAATGCGGCGTGGCATGGAGTCGATGAGTTTCTGGCACTGCTCAGGTGTTATGAGAGCCCAGGTTGCTCTGATAGTGGCCTTCAACTCTTCTGCGTTTTTGGGTCTGGCATTCTGCATATGTATTTTTAATATGCATCTACTATTAATTTTCTAGTAGAGTTTCAGCTTTTGATGAATTCATGAATAAGTCGTTGCCAAAGGATCTATGCAGTATTTTTTTCATTACAGTAGCATGGGGATAAAGGTGATGTTGCAATGAAGGCTTTTCATTTGAATTGTAGATGTAGATTATCTGGTGAAATAGTATGATTAGGAGGGGTGAAACGGTACAAAATGACACTTTGGTGGATTTTGGGTACAGTAAAAAAAACAAAACAATGTTAAACATAATATTCAAGATTTAATGATTTAAAGGTTGCACTGTATCTTTTTAACAAGTAGACTGTAATATGTTTTGTTTGTCATCTAATGTGTGAGAACTTGGTAAGGTTCTGTTCAATACCTAGGGATGGGTCCTGATTTTAGTACTTTTATAGGTACCAACTGAATTCCGTTGGTGCAACCAGTCACCAATTTACGTAAAATCAAATGACACCATATTTCAAAAACTTTGTTGCACAGGATGTTATGTCCGGTTTGCACCGGCTCAAGCACTTGGTGGGAAGACATGCGTATTCTTAGTGTGATGCTGCAATTTCACATGCCAACAAAACGCTCTAAAGTAAGGCTCCACTTTTCATATGACGCTATGTCCTAGAAATTCTACCAATTATCCCTAGCAATTTTACTTGGCATTTTAAGTTATAGCAATACATTTTAAATTTGGTAATGAAAACTACAACTAAGATACAAAAGACAAAGACTGGCACATCCAACTTAATGGCAAAGACAACTTCCTGACTATGGCAACACACATAGGACAAAGTGAAATGCGTACTTGCAAATGATACTTAGTAGTGGGAGAAAACAAGATAAAACAACTAAGCAGCACAGTTGTCATTTTCATCCATCCATTTTATACCTTTCGTTGTTTAATGTTACACTAAAAAAGAGATTGCACCTACTATTGAACAAATTAACATTTATTACCACATGAACACACATAAACATACCAAAAATTGGTACAGTTAAGTACTGGTATCGGTTCCCAGGTAACGGGAATTGTTACTGTATTGGTTTGAATGTAAAAGGTAACATCCCTAGCCGTACTGAATGTTCCATAATGTATCAAATCTGATTCCAAATGCGTTCCTAGTATTTACATAAAATAATTCCAAAGAAAACGTCATGAATCTTGTTAGACGTGGACAACTAGGTCAAAGAATATCTTTGCATTGAACTCCCTAATCCGATTTTGCCCTAATTTGTACCAACCATTTCTTTGAGGATCTCTAAAAGAAACAGTGCCAACATTCCCCTCGTTTTCCACCAAGAAAGGGCTTAGCCACATTGTGTCATTCTTTTTTTTAGTCCCTCTGTGTAACCATCCGCTCATGTGGCATAATTTCATCTGGTACCTCTCATTACCACCTCTGCCCCCTTGCAAGCTCTGTATCGGCGCCAAGAGGGCGATGAGTATTTCCTTCGGGCACGACCAGCGCCGACGGCATTGGCAGTCACTGTGATTTTGAGTGGAAAAGTGCTCATGAGGAACTCTCCTGCCCGGAACCTCAACTCAAGTTGTGTTGTATCCGAGGCTATTCCTCTTGTTCCTGGTTCTTGCCGCATAATAACGACCTGTCACTTTTCTCTGTGTTGTGCTCTATGTCTATATGACCATCAGGCTTTTTTTCAATGTATTTTTTTGCTTCATATCATCATAGTATCATAAATGACCCTAATTAGAAAAATAAATAACAAATCCATTTGATACACTATGTTTGGAGTTTTTTTTGGCCAGAAATAATGTACCGTATTTTCCGCACTATAAGGCGCACCTAAAAACCACAATTTTTCTCAAAAGCTGACAGTGCGCCTAATAACCCGGTGCGCTTTATTACGATTCATTTTCATAAAGTTTCGGTCTCGCAACTTCGGTAAACAGCCGCCATCTTTTTTCCCGGTAGAACAGGAAGCGCTTCTTCTTCTACGCAAGCAACCGCCAAGGAAAGCACCCGCCCCCATAGAACAGGAAGCGCTTCACCCGCCCCCATAGAACAGGAAGCGCTTCACCCGCCCCCGGAAGAAGAAGAAAAAACGCGCGGATATCACCGTACGTTTCATTTCCTGTTTACATCTGTAAAGACCACAAAATGGCTCCTACTAAACGATCCGGGTCATAAAAAGACGCAATCTCTCCATCCGCACACGGATTACTACCGTATTTCACAGCAACTGAACCGCACTGTGGAACGGGAGCACGTACGGTGAATATTCGCTCCACAGGGAATGAGAAGTCATCCTTCACTGTGGTTCTAGCTTGCCATGCTAACTTCCACTCATGGTGATATTCAAAAGGAAGACCTTGCCAAAAGAGACCTTTCCAGCCGGCGTCATCATAAAAGCTAACTCGAAGGGATGGATGGATGAAGAAAAGATGAGCGAGTGGTTAAGGGAAGTTTACGCGAAGCGGCCGGGTGGCTTTTTTCACGCTGCTCCGTCCATGTTGATATATGACTCTATGCGCGCCCACATCACAGATGGTGTCAAAAAACAAGTGAAGCACACAAATACAACACTCGCCGTCATTCCGGGTGGATTAACCAAAGAACTCCAACCGCTGGATATTGGTGTCAACAGGGCATTCAAATCACGACTGCGAACTGCGTGGGAAAAATGGATGACCGAAGGCGAACACACCTTCACTAAGACGGGCAGACAACGCCGGACAACATACGCCAACATCTGCCAGTGGATTGTAAATGCCTGGGCAGATATTTCGGTCACAACTGTGGTCCGAGCTTTCCGGAAGGCAGGATTCACAGAACTGCTGCACAACAACAGCGACACTGAATCCGATGATTTCGAAGAGACGGAGCCCGCCATTTTGGAAGCCACGCTAGCGCAACTTTTCAATTCGGACACCGAAGACGAAGAATTCGAAGGATTTACCGGTACGAATGAAGAATAACTTCAGAAAGTGAGCGCTATGTTTATTTTGTGTGTTGTGTGTTGTGACATTAACGTTCGAGCAACATTACCGGTATGTTGCTATTGCTCTACACCATTTTGAATTTTACTATGTTTGTGATTGCACATTTGTACATTTTGGGACAGAGTTGTTAGAACGCTGGTTTTCAATATATTATTAAAGTTTGACTGAACTATCTGACTGTTTTTTTGACATTCACTTTAGCGCAGCGTTTTTTTGACATTCACTTTAGCGCAGCGTAGGCGCGGCTTTTAGTCCGGGGCGGCTTATTGGTGGACAAAATTATGAAATATGTAATTCATAGAAGGTGCGGCTAATAATCCGGTGCGCCTTATAGTGCGGAAAATACGGTATTGCTGAAATGGGATTTTTGGAAAAAAAACAAAAACAAACTGATTTTGCCCTTTTGTGTTTATTTGGAGCCTGAAAATGCACAAATTTGAAAACGGGTCAACAAGTTGGGCATGGTGTTGCCTCCAACACCATGTTACTATGCAGGACCTCTCCTGCATAGTAACAACAACAGAACAGCATCAGCAAATACAATATGTACAAATATGATACAAAAAGTCATAGCAAAGAAGCAGTTAGTGAAGTAAACATTAATAACATAGAAATGACAATAAACATTATTACACTACACATGGAGCAATACAAATACAAATAGAACTAGCACTATTGATAATGAATAACACTAATAATTACCTCTATTATCAACAATACTAATTGTTTCAAATGCAAAAATACATATATGTAATGATAACTTGAAGTACAAAAGAAAGCAGATAAATGGAGAGGAAGAAAGACAAGTGATCTGTATTAACCTTGTAGATTGTTATTGTAACAACAGGGTAAGCTTTGTCAGTGTGCCGTGTTTTCCCAGTTTCCCTTATGGTAACAACATTAATATATGTTTGATGAAACGTGATTATATGCATGAGTGTATTTATGCACATGTGCTTGTATATGTACAGTATGTTTGCACAGTGAATGTGCGTGTGTATGTATGTACCGTGACTGTGTATGTGAGTACGGTATTTGTGTATGTATGTGGGAGCGTAGGTACCTATGTATGTGGGTAAGTACCAATGTATGAGGGGCCGTTAGGGACATTATTCAGAATTACCTCTTACATACACTACTGAAATGCTCTCACATAAACAACTGAAATCTTTTTCTTTTATACACACTACTGAAACACTCTTATAAACACTACTGAAATGCTCTTACATACACTACTGAAATGCTCTTATTAACACTACTGAAACACTCTTACATACACTACTGAAACAGTCTTATAAACACTACTGAAATGCTCTTACATACACTACTGAAACACTCTTATGAACACTACTGAAACACTCTTATAAACACTACTGAAATGCTCTTACATACACTACTGAAACACTCTTACATACACTACTGAAACACTCTTATAAACACTACTGAAATGCTCTTACATACACTACTGAAACACTCTTACATACACTACTGAAACACTCTTATAAACACTACTGAAACACTCTTATAAACACTACTGAAACATTCTTACATACACTACTGAAACACTCTTATAAACACTACTGAAATGTTTTTGTCTCACGCACACACACACACACACTATTTTTCACTAGTATGTATAAACGGATTTCACCTGTGTGTGTGTGTGTGCTTTTTACACGTGCGTGTGAGAGACAACAATTTCAGTAGTATGTGTGCAAAGATTTCAGTTATATGTATGAGCGCATCTTACCAGTGTGTGTAAGAGCATCTTACTAGTGTGTGTGAGCGATGTTGCATTCCGGTTCCGGTCACCAATAATCCCTGCCCCTTTTCAGACAAGTTTTTTTTATTTATTTTTTTTTAAAGCCAAGTTGTGGACAAAATGTCTGCCAACAAGTCGCTTAACCGAGGTGGGGGCTTCACTTCATAATTTGAGGGCTTCAGCTGAGAATATAAGAACACTTTCAATGCAACAAGGGTCGGGCTGCCGCCGTTGGTCGCCCCTGCAGGACGCGGCACCTGAGCGGCCACACAGGTGCCTTTCTCCTCCCGACAGCCAAGCAGCCTGGAGCAAATGTTACCTTGCGAGTTTGCACCGCACATATGCAACGTTTCAGTTCATGGACATCGGGGCAAGAGGAGGAAAAGGTAATTAGACATTATTTATTTCTAAATGATTGTAGAATCACACGAAATGTAAGGCGACATGGCATTGTAGTGCGCTACAATGGTAACATGTCGAAATGTGAGTCACGTCGTGGTACGTCAGTAGCTGATCAAATACTAATGATAATTGATTACATTTATTTAGCGCTTTTTTATCGACTTGATAAGGGGTCCCCAAACTACGGCCCGCGGGCCGGTTACGGCTTGCCAAAGTCCAACATCCGGTTCGCTGGAGAAAAAAAATTGTGTATTATTATTTTCAATCTGTCTTTTCTAATCCATATTTTGGTGTCCCCTAGCCGCTCAGGCTAATCATATTGTCAAAAAATGCATTTCCCTGTATGACTTATATCATCTTAGCTGTTTTCATGTGATCTGATTGTTACATTCTTATTTCAGAGTCACCACACAGCTGCATGACCATTTCAACAAAGACGGAATAAACAACCTCTGGATTCATGGAACTTCTCTGCACACAAATATATTAATTGGAATATTCAATACATTTCACATAGAAACATTGTTATTATTATTTTCAACAGTGTGTTGAAAACAACTTTTTTTTGGCTCAGAAAGGTTCCTTATGTCTTATTATTCATATGCTTTCAATACTTGTCGGTGTGTAATTCCAGACATAGATGTAAACATTAATGAGACAACAATGAACATTTTTCAACAAGTGAACCCACTTGAAAATGATGGCAACTATGGAATAGACATTTTCACTTCAATTCTGCACTTTATTCAGTGACCATGGGAATTATAAGGTTTGTTAAAATGTTTTCTTCACTTGTGCAGTGTATTCTGCAAATTAACATTTTGTTGAAACATTTTGTAAAAAATAAATAAATAAGGAACCTGTTATACAGACCTGTATGAAGTTGCCCACTTTATTATTGCAAATATCAAAATAACACTGCAATATGTTTGTGCTGTGAACATTTATGTTTCTACCGTTGAGGTTTTTAAGTTATTTTAAAATACATGTTCTGACTAGTAATGTCATCCAGCCCCCATTATCACACACACTTTGTCAAAATCTCCCCAAACGTTTGTGATACACAATGTTTTTGTTTGTGATTATTGTATTTAGGTTTGGGGCTAGGTGTAAATATTAACACATTAATTTAAACTATAATTTTGGACCCAAAAAATATTCAGCACAAACAATTGGGACAAGTTTGGGAAGATTTTGAGGAGGTGGGGGGGCTGGATGACATCACCAGTCAGAAAATCTATTTTGGAATAACAACAAACTTAACAGCACAAACACTTTTTTTTTACAGCACAAACAAATGGAAGTGTTGTTTTAATATTTGCAATGGTAAGGGGTTTGTGCAATAAACTTAAGCCAGGTGTCATACAAGGCATATGTTCAGCTTATTTGTTTACATTTTAGCTGTCCAAACAAGTATATGTTAAAAGACAGTTTGGCAAGAATATAAAATGTGCCGTCAAAATAAATGTAAACATCCATGCCCATCCATCCATCCATTTCTACCGCTTATTCCCTTCGGGGTCGCGGGGGCGCTGGAGCCTATCTCAGCTACAATCGGGCGGAAGGCGGGGTACACCCTGGACAAGTCTCCACCTCATTGCAGTAAACATCCATGCATCCATCCATTTTCTATCGCTTGTCCCTTTTTTGGGGTCGCGGGAGGTGCTGGAGCGTATCTCAGCTGCATTGGGGCGGAAGGCACTACACCCTGGACAAGTCACCACCTCATCACAGGGCCAACACAGAAAGACAGACAACATTCACACTCACATTCACACACTAGGGCCAATTTAGTGTTGCCAATCAACCTATCCCCAGGTGCATGTCTTTGGAGGTGGGAAGAAGCCAGAGTGCCCGGAGGGAACCCACGCAGTCACGGGGAGAACATGTAAACTCCACACAGAAAGATCCCGAGCCTGGGATTGAACCCCAGACTACCGTATTTTTCGGAGTATAAGTCGCACCGGCGTGGCGCGGTTGGGAGAGTGGCCGTGCCAGCAACCTGAGGGTTCCTGGTTCAATCCCCACCTTCTATCAACCTTGTCACGTCCGTTGTGTCCTTGAGCAAGACACTTCACCCTTGCTCCTGATGGGTCGTGGTTAGGGCCTCGCATGGCAGCTCCCACTATCAGTGTGTGAATGTGTGTGTGAATGGGTTAATGTGGAAATAGTGTCAAAGCGCTTTGAGTACCTTGAAGGTAGAAAAGCGCTATACAAGTATAACCCATTTACCATTTACCGGCCGAAAATGCTTAATAAAGAAGGAAAAAAACATATGTAAGTCGCACTGGAGTATAAGTCGCATTTTTTGGGGACATTTATTTGATAAAAGCCAACAGCAAGAATAGACATTTGAAAGGCAATTTAAAATAAATAAAGAATAGTGAACAACAGGCTGAATAAGTGTACGTTATATGAGGCATAAATAACCAACTGAGAACGTGCCTGGTATGTTAACGTAACATATTATGGTAAGAGTCATTCAAATAACTATAACATGTAGAACATGCTATACGTTTACCAAACAATCTGTTACTCCTAATCGCTAAATCCCATGAAATTTTATAGGTCTAGTCTCTTACGTGAATGAGATAAATAATATTATTTGATATTTTACGCTAATGTGTTAATAATTTCACACATAAGTCACTCCTGAGTATAAGTCGCACCCCCGGCCAAACTATGAAAAAAACTGCGATTTATAATCCGAAAAATACATTACAACATGTGTCTGTGCCGCTACACTGTTTGTATGGTGAAAAAGCGGACGCGTCGACAGGTTGTAGAGGACGCTAAAAGCAGTGCCATGACGGCACGCCCTTAATATTGTTGTCCGGGTGAAAATCGGGAGAAATTCGGTAGTATGGTTGCCCCGGGAGATTTTCGGGAGGGGCACTGAAGTGTTATTTTGATATTTGCAATAATAAAGTGGGCAACTTCATACAGGTCTGTATAACAGGTTCCTTATTTATTTATTTTTTACAAAATGTTTCAACAAAATGTTAATTTGCAGAATACACTGCACAACTGAAGAAAACATTTTAACAAACCTTATAATTCCCATGTTCACTGAATAAAGTGCAGAATTGAAGTGAAAATGTCTATTCCATAGTTGCCATCATTTTCAAGTGGGTTCACTTGTTGAAAAATGTTCATTGTTGTCTCATTAATGTTTACATCTATGTCTGGAATTACACACCGACAAGTATTGAAAGCATATGAATAATAAGACATAAGGAACCTTTCTGAGCCAAAAAAGGTTGTTTTCAACACACTGTTGAAAATAATAATCGATGTGAGTGTGAATGTTGTCTGTCTATCTGTGTTGGCCCTGCGATGAGGTGGCGACTTGTCCAGGGTGTACCCCGCCTTCCGCCCGATTGTAGCTGAGATAGGCTCCAGCGCCCCCCGCGACCCCAAAAGGGAATAAGCGGTAGAAAATGGATGGATGGATGGACAATGTTTCTATGTGAAATTTATTGAATATTCCAATTAATATATTTGTGTGCAGAGAAGTTCCATGAATCCAGAGGTTGTTTATTCTGTCTTTGTTGAAATGGTCATGCCTCTGAAATAAGAATGTAACAATCAGATCACATGAAAACAGCTAAGACGATATAAGTCATACAAGGAAATGCATTTTTAGACAATATGATTAGCCTGAGCGGCTAGGGGACACCAAAATATGGATTAGAAAAGACAGATTGAAAATAATAATACAACATTTTTTTTCTCCAGCGAACCGGATGTTGGACTTTGGCAAGCCGTAGCCGGCCCGCGGGCCGTAGTTTGGGGACCCCTTATCAAGTCGATAGAAAAGCGCTAAATAAATGTAATCCATTATCATTAGTATTTGATCAGCTACTGACGTACCACGACGTGACTCACATTTCGACATGTTACCATTGTAGCTCACTACAATGCCATGTCGCCTTACATTTCGTGTGATTCTACAATCATTTAGAAATAAATAATGTCTAATTACCTTTTCCTCCTCTTGCCCCGATGTCCATGAACTGAAACGTTGCATATGTGCGGTGCAAACTCGCAAGGTAACATTTGCTCCAGGCTGCTTGGCTGTCGGGAGGAGAAAGGCACCTGTGTGGCCGCTCAGGTGCCGCGTCCTGCAGGGGCGACCCACGGCGGCAGCCCGACCCTTGTTGTATTGAAAGTGTTCTTATATTCTCAGCTGAAGCCCTCAAATTATGAAGTGCAGCCCCCACCTCGGTTAAGCGACTTGTTGGCAGACATTTTGTCCACAACTTGGCTTTAAAAAAAAAAAAAAAAAAAAACTTGTCTGAAAAGGGGCGGGGATTATTGGTGACCGGAACCGGAATGCAACATCGCTCACACACACTAGTAAGATGCTCTTACACACACTGCTAAGATGCGCTCATACATATAACTGAAATCTTTGCACACATACTACTGAAATTGTTGTCTCTCACACGCACATGTAAAAAGCACACACACACACAGGTGAAATCCGTTTATACATACTAGTGAAAAATAATTCCAGGTGTGTGTGTGTGTGCGTAAGACAAAAACATTTCAGTAGTGCTTATACGAGTGTTTCAGTAGTGTATGTAAGAATGTTTCAGTAGTGTTTATAAGAGTGTTTCAGTAGTGTATGTAAGAGTGTTTCAGTAGTGTATGTAAGAGTGTTTCAGTAGTGTTTATAAGAGTGTTTCAGTAGTGTATGTAAGAGTGTTTCAGTAGTGTTTATAAGGGTGTTTCAGTAGTGTTTATAAGAGTGTTTCAGTAGTGTATGTAAGAGCATTTCAGTAGTGTTTATAGAGTGTTTCAGTAGTGTATGTAAGAGTGTTTCAGTAGTGTTTAAAAGAGGTTTCAGTAGTGTATGTAAGAGCATTTCAGTAGTGTTTATAAGAGTGTTTCAGTAGTGTATGTAAGAGCATTTCAGTAGTGTATATAAGAGTGTTTCAGTAGTGTATGTAAGAGTGTTTCAGTAGTGTTTATAAGAGCATTTCAGTAGTGTATGTAAGAGCATTTCAGTAGTGTTTATAAGAGTGTTTCAGTAGTGTGTATAAAAGAAAAATATTTCAGTTGTTTATGTGAGAGCATTTCAGTTGTGTATGTAAGAGCATTTCAGTAGTGTTTATAAGAGTGTTTCAGTAGTGTGTATAAAAGAAAAAGATTTCAGTTGTTTATGTGAGAGCATTTCAGTAGTGTATGTAAGAGGTAATTCTGAATAATGTCCCTAACGGCCCCTCATACCAATGTGTGCATGTATGTATGTATTAATGAATGAATATACGTATGTGTGTATATATGTATGAATAATTGTGTGTATGTGAGTATGTATGCATTTGTATGTTTATTTGTTTTCTAGTTTGTGCGAGAGCCAAAGCACGGCCCCAGGGCAACCCAAAACAGCAGGTGCGGTTCCCAGGGTATAAGGGACCACCGGCCCCACGCAGCCAGGCCGGCCAACGACAGGAACCCCAGCAGGGACAGCAACAGGCCATAGACAGATGCGCCCGGCAAAGGACAAGGCACGGGAGAAGCAGGGGACAGCCAGCAGCAAGCCAGCAGCAAGCCAGCAGCAAGCCAGCGAGACACCACCCCCGCCCCACTAGCAACAGGGCCCCCAGGAGCACCCAAGTCGGCCGCTGCAGGACCGCCCAACACAGGGCCACGGGAACCACCCACCCCACCTGCAGGGACCCCAACGATGGAGATGGAATATCCAGCAACTGCCCTGGCGAATCCTCCCCCTGAAGGAAAAGAAAAAAGAAAAAAAGAAAAAAAAAAAAACATCACAAGACACGCTGACACACAAGGTCACTACCCCAGCATCTGGCCGACTTGCAGCACTGCGTAATACTTTTGCAGCGCACCGAGCTGCCATGATAGACACAGGGACTAGACACAGCAGGCTCCAACCAAGATGAGCATCCGCAAGAGGTGGACGATGGGACTCAGGGTCCCAGACACGCAACCCGGCTGCAGCAGCCTGAGGCGCCAACTTCCACCGGACCAGCAGGCCCAGAGAGTACCCCCAAAAATAAATATATATATATATATATATATATATATATATATATATATACACCCACACACACACGTAAATAAACCAACAAATCCATACACAGGCCGGCAGGGCACCCATTGTTCACTGAGAACCAGCCGATCACCTCCGCTCCACAGGTCCAGCCGCGCACCCCCCTACCCCTAGGGACAACCCCCGACAAGCCCACGCCCAGACGATAGGGTGACCAGGTGTCCGGATTTAGGCCGGACAGTCCGGATTTTTAATGCCCTGTCCGGCGTCCGGCGCAGCTTCAAGCCGGACACGTATTTGTCCTCCTTTTTGAGGCACTAGGCTTGAAGAGCAGAGTTTTTTCAGCTTTGCTGGGCTGCAGCGCGATAGCCAATCAAAGACCGTAAAAAATGCCCCCAACGCAGTAACGTATCAAATGATTGGCTAAGAGCTGTGTCGGATACAAATCTGCTTATCATTGGTTAAAAAAGTAAACAAGGGTCCATGTGCTGCTGCGGCATAACATTGACAGAAAGTTAGCATCATGCCAAAACGCAAGACCTCGTTTAATTCTGAATGGATAAAAGAGCACGAATTTATAACGAAAAGCAGCCGAGACTCATTCCATGGCTTCTGCACACTTTGTCGATGTGAAGTCGACGTAAGTAGTCAGGGGAAAGCTGCAATTGAACGGCATGCGGGTACGGATAAACATAAAAGTAATAAACATGCGGCAAGTACCTCTTCAATGAGGACATTTTTTCATGAAGTTTCGTCGCCCCTGGATGACAAGATAACTGCTGCGGAGCTGTGCAAGGTGTACCATGCTGTAAAGCAGTGGTTCTCAAATGGTACCCTGGGGGTATGTAATGTAATGTAAGTTCATAAACTGAACATCAAATTAAGTAGGCTATTCCATTCATTACCATAAACCCAGAGTTTCCCCCATGCCATGATGGTTTGACCCTCACTAAAATGTCTGTCAAAAAGAACTGTGAAAAGAAATGCAACAATGCAATATTCAGTGTTGACAGCTAGATTTTTTGTAGACATGTTCCATAAATATTGATGTTAAAGATTTCTTTTTTTGTGAAGAAATGTTTAGAATTAAGTTCCTGAATCCAGATGGATCTCTATTACAATCCCCAAAGAGGGCACTTTAAGTTGATGATTACTTCTATGTGTAGAAATCTTTATTTATAATTGAATCACTTGTTTATTTTTCAACAAGTTTTTAGTTATTTTACATATTTTTTTCCAAATAGTTTAAGAAAGACCACTACAAATGAGCAATATTTTGCACTGTTATACAATTTAATAAATCAGAAACTGATGACATAGTGCTGTATTTTACTTCTGTATCTCTTTTTTTCAACCAAAAATGCTTTGCTCTGATTAGGGGGCACTTGAATTAAAAAAATTTTCACAGGGGGTACATCACTGAAAAAAGGTTGAGAACCACTGCTGTAAAGCATCACCAGTCCTACAGAAGTTTAGACTGCGGCATGAAAGTGGACCGGGAGATTTTCAGTGACTATCCCACAGCTAAAGGGATGGCCTGTGGCCGAACAAAAGCCAAGGCATTGTGCGAGAACGTCATCGCTCACTATTCAGTACAGGAACATACCGACTACATAAAAGAAAACAACCTACCCTTTTCTGTAGCAACCGACGCCTCAAATAAAGGAACAAACAAGTGTTTTCCCATTGTGGTAAGGTATTTTCACTTTGATGAAGGCATCCAACATGTCCTGTTGGATTTTTATAGTGACAGCAACGAAACGTCAGAAGCCATAACAAACCAGCTGCTGGCAAAACTTGAGATGTCTGGCTTAGAGGTGAAAAACATGTCTGCATATGCAGCAGACAATGCCAGTGTCAATTGTGGCAAACATAACAGTGTGTATCAGAAGCTGAAACTGAGCCAAAAAGATGTGCTCCCTGCAAACTGTTTGGCCCATATTCTGCATAATGCAACCAGATATGCAGCAAGCAGCCTTGATGTTGATGTGGAAAAATTGTTGTGGCATTTTTTTTTTATTATATATGTTAACTACATTTAAGTCCACACATGTTATGCTTTGTGGCACTCTGCACTTGAAAAGATTCATCTCAGTGGTCACTTTTTGAACACCACAATGTATTGAATAAATACAAATACTGTTAACAAACACTTGACTTTAATATTTTTTCCTGTTCAGCCACACAAACATCATCTTTAAACCACTCAAAATTGTACTATAAATAAGAGTATACCAGAGTCCTATGTACACCATAGTAATTTATTGATATGCCGCATAATGTCCTCCTTTTTGGTGTCATGGAAATGGTCACCCTACCAGACGACGGCCAACCAACATGACAACAAACGAGAACGAAGCCGGCAAGTTCTCCAGGCCCGACAACCACCACGTGTACGCGCTGCCACAAGTCAAAACAACGGAGCATTAAGGAGTGAGACAGGACCACACAAACATTACGACACTAGCATAGCTACAGTATGTGAGCTAAAGTGCTAACATTACACTCACATTTTAACACCAACATCATGCTAAGTTAGCCTATTTGAAAACAACATGATCAAACTTACAGCGCTTATGCCTGTAGTTGCTTCATTTATTTTAAGATGTGTAGCGAAGCCTGCCTTATTACAAAGCTGTCATCCTTAAAAGTGGTGGGTGTGTACACGAGATGGGGTCATCATATGTGGAGAGGGTCCACACCTTCCGGTCTCTTGGCGTCCTTATCTCTGACAACATCTCCTGGTCAGAGAACACTACTGCCATCACTAAGAAGGCTCAGCAGCGGCTACACTTCCTGAGAGTCCTCAAGAAGTACAACCTGGACTCCAACCTGCTGCTGACCTTCTACCGCTCATCCATTGAGAGCCTGCTGACATACTGCATCACAGAATGGTACGGCAGCTGCACCGTTGCAGACAAGGAGAGGCTCCAGAGAGTGGTAAAGGCAGCACAGCGGATCATCGGCTGCCCTCTCCCCTCCCTGACAGACATTTACACCTCCCGCTGCCTCAGCAGCATACTTGCCAACCCTCCCGATTTTTCCGGGAGACTCCCGAATTTCAGTGCCCCTCCCGAAAATCTCCCGGGGCAACCATTCTCCCGAATTTCTCCCGATTTTCACCCGGACAACATTATTAAGGGCGTGCCATGATGGCACTGCTTTTAGCATCCTCTACAATCTGTCGATGCGTCCGCTTTATCACCATACAAACAGCGTGCCGGCCCAGTCACATGTTATATGCGGCTTCTGCATATACATGAAAGTGACTGCAAGACATAATTGATCAACAGCAATACAGGTCACACTGAGGGTGGCTGTATAAACAACTTTAACACTGTTACAAATATGCGCCACACTGTGAACCCACACCAAACAAGAATGACAAACACATTTCGGGAGAACATCCGCACCGTAACACAACATAAACACAACAGAACAAATACCCAGAATCCCTTGCTTCCCTAACTCTTCCGGGCTACAATCTACACCCCCGCTACCACCAAACCCCGCCCCCCCCCCAACCCCGCCCACCTCAACCCCCCACCCCCTAATCTCCCGAATTCGAAGGTCTCAAGGTTGGCAAGTATGCTCAGCAGAGCTACCAACAATATCAAGGACAGCTCCCACCCTGGCTTTGACCTGTTTGACCTGCTGCCCTCAGGAAGGCGCTACAGGGTCATCAGGTCTAAGACAAACAGACTCAAGAACTATTTTTTCCCTAAAGCCATAACCACGGTGAACTCTCATAAGCACTGATTTTATGGTTTAGCACCTCTGTGTGCAATTTTTACTTTCCACCCACAGTCTGAATGCTTCTGTATATATGTATATAGTATAATATTTAAACAACACATTCAGAACATTCGTTCTCAGGACTGGACTGTGCACCGTATCCACTTTTGGACTATTTTACTTTTCTTTCCTGCCTATGTTTTGCATATTTGTAGACTGTCGCACTGATACTGGAGTTGCGTTTAATCTCATTGTACTTGTGTATAGTGACAATAAAAGGCATTCTATTCTATTCTATTCTATTCTATTCTATTCTATATTACTGCATTATATCACTATAGACATGAATACAATTTACATTTTCATAATAGGAGACTTTGTTATCGTCAAAGTCTTGTGAGGCTTTTTCTGATGACATCTGTACGTGACACACCAAAAGGTAGGTTGTTGTTGTATAATGTGAAGAAATTAAATATTTCATTTTATTTACCAACTTTACCTCTTCTTAACCCTTAGGCCTCTGAAAAGAGTTGAGTTACTCCGGTAGCGACCACCTGTTCCTCTAATCGAGGAGAGAAAAGCGTCTGTGTCATGCAAATTGGTCTCTTGACACGTCTTATCGGTGAGTGGTGCCATGGCGCCCGCTTGCCTCGCTTTCTCTCTCTGTTGCTGCATATGGAAAGTAGAACAAAAAAGGACGGTGGGATGGCAACAACAATAGCGTGCGTATGGACTTCAAAGGCACTCAAAGGTCAGCGTGAATAGCAAACTGTGCCAAAGATGCAGGCTACGTTCGCTATGAAGGACTTTGTTCTGTTTTTGCCAGCTGTTGTATACCACTTACACAAGTGGTATACAACAGCAACACAACAATCTGAGGAAAACTGACTCATTCTTCACAATAAATGCTAAATAGTAAAAGTTTTCCTAACAGTCACAAGAAAAACTACAGTAAATGTACTGGTTCAGGATGAGCATGTTATTATTTTATTTTTTTCCTGACATTTTTTCTAGAAATGAAGTCATTCCACTTATCAAGGTGCTGATTAGATTGTTATGATGTTCTGACACAATCATGGTACTGTTGCCAAATCTCATAGAACTAAGTCTTTGGTCTGTGTGGTTTAAGTTTGTGTAACATTTACTGCCATTTAAACCTGCTCAGTGGCCTTGTGGTTAGAATGTCTGCCCTGAGATCGGTAGGTCGTGAGTTCAAACCCCATTTAAAAATGGGACCCATTAACTCCCTGCTTGGCACTCAGCATCAAGGGTTGGAATTGGGTGTTAAATCACCAAAATGATTCCCGAGCGCGGTCACTGCTGCTGCTCATTGCTCCCCTCACCTCCCAGGGGGTGGAACAAGGGGATGGGTCAAATGCAGAGGGTAATTTCACCATACCTAGTGTGTGTGTGACTATCAGTGGTACTTTCATTCAAAGGACCCCTCCAATGCTGACAACATTGGCACTTATTTCATAGTTATGCACCTAAAAATCATGTCTACAGTAAAAGTGCCCTAAAATAGACACAGCAATGATTTTAGGCTTGTTTCCCAAAAAGTTTCAGCACATTTTGGAACGCCCACTTTTAGTTCCAAAATGTGGGCAGGCCTGCATCAGCCTGCTGGGTACAATTTCGTATTGCGTAGTATGTGTTTTGGAAGTATCTTCATCTTGTGATAGTATTTCCCCACAGAATTTGAAAGAATTATCCAATATGGCTGCCAGATGCATTGTTGCAGGTTGTAGCAATACAACTAAAGAAGGGGTCAGCATTCATACATTTCCAAATGATGGCAATATGAGGAAAGTATGGACCTCTCCACTCAGTTTGAACCGTGCAAAATGGGATGGACCAAGTGAGATAAGGGTCATTTTCAACCATCACTTTAATGATGCTGACTTTGATGAATAAAAGTTTTTGTTGGAGTTTAGATGGGAAAAAATGTAAATGCGATTCCGAAAATCAAGAGTTCCCTCGAGGGGTGAAAGACTGAGTCAGAACCTGCAGAGGAACGGAGAAAGAATAGCAAAAACGAGATACAAGAGGGTTAGCCTCCAGTATTATATTATGCGTCTTTTTCTACTGATGTTTTCCTCAAGATGCTTGAGAAAATGCTGAAAGAGCATGAGGAAACACAGGTCATGATGTCTATGGAAAAGGACATGAAAGAGCAGGCAAGTCAGGAAACGGCAATTATTTATATTTCTTTTTGTGCTCATAATGTTAAACTTATCAATTATGAAGTAATCAAAAACATGCAATTAGGTAATAAAAATAATAGTTTTACATTACTTTATCCACACTGTCAATTTGTAGATGATTTCCCATCAAGAGGGGGTGACATATCGAGTCAGGCGATGGAAAGGGGGTGTTCCAATTACAGTTGGTTATCTACTGATTATGGAAAAAAAAAAAAATCAGATTCATTTCCAGGCGCAAAAAATACATGAAGAGAACTTGTTAGTGAAATTTGGACGCAATGGGTCCTTTAAGGAAATTAATAAATAACCACATATCTGATAAGCGTAAGATATGGAACACATTTGTGGATTGGTTTAGCATGGCTTAGGACTGGGGGGGAGTTTGTCATGATAGACCGGGCAACTGTCACAACCAAAACCCTAACCTGGTTAAGCAGCCGCTGTCCTCATGAATGTTAATGAGCTTGGTTGCGGACCTCACGGCAAGCCTCCTTCCTGCTGATCCAATCGAGCAGCATCCTTCATGAGACATGAAGGTGACATCAATCTTAGCATCTGGCTCTCAGCTGGAGCAAGTGCATATCTCACTGCTGTTCGTCCACATTCACCTCTCACGTTTACTAATCACACACACACACACACACACACACACACACACGCACGCAGCACGCATGCACAGACGCAGACACACACACACATTGAACTGCTCATGCATAAACGCAGACATCAAAATAGATTATATATTTAATACACCATCAGCGCACCTTAAAGGGAACCTATTATGCAAAAGCAACTTAAACTAAAAATCTTAAACTGGATAAGAACCTACATTACCGACAGGGAGCAATACGAGAAGCGAGGTAAACACACGCCTACAATGCTAAAGATAGCCTGTGGCTTACCACAGGGACCAAAATTGTTTAGTCTTTATATAAATGACATTGGTAAAGTTACATAAGACTTACCGTTAGAATTATTCGCGGACGATACTACTGCGTTTTTTTCAGGGGAGAACACACAGAAGCTAATACAAATAATAACAGAATATATGAACAAATTAAAGAGAAGGTTTGACAAAAACAGACTATCCTTAAATCTCAGTAAAACTGAAATAATGCTATTCGGTAACAGTAGAATAATAAGTCAAACACAAATACAAATAGACGGAATAGACATTGAAAGAATTAAATACATTTTCTAGGTGTAATGATTAATAATAAAATGAACTTATTTAGAATAACTTAAAGTTATATACCGTATATATATATATATATATATTAGGGTTGTACGGTATACTGGTATTAGTAAAGTACCGCAATACTAATTAATCATTTTCAGTACGATACCATCTCTGAAACGAAGTGATCCCCCCCACCCGTGTCGAAGTCACGTTGTGACATTGCTAGTTTTACGAGCAGACGAACATGTTCGGTGGCACACAATCACAGAGTTCTTACAAACAGACACAGTGTGTAGACAGAAAAGGGAGAACGGACACATTTTGGCTTAACAACTAAAGATAAAGGTGAAGTTATAACTCTAAAACGCCCTCAGGAAGAGATGCTTTAAGACATGGCTAGCTAGCTAGCGGCTAACGTCCATCCGCCGTCGGCAATGTTTTAGCTACTTCAAAATCACTAATTCTGGTCTCCATGGAGACAAATAAAGTATGTTTCTTACAAGTAACTTCCCTGCAGGACGAGGAATAGCTAAACATGCTTTACTACACACCGTAGCTCACCGGCGTCAAAATGTAAACAAACGCCATTGGTCGAATCGACACCTAACATCCACTGTAATGATATCAAGTACAAGCACGTATCGAGTCGATACTACTATGACTACGTAGAAATTTTTTGGCATCACAACATCTTCTTTCGTTTTTTTAAAATGCATATTATGTTTATAAACTCAGGAAATATGTCCCTGGACACATGAGGACTTTGGATATGACCAATGTATGATCCTGTAACTACTTGGTATAGGATTGAAAGATGTCCAGGCATCGAGTAATTGTCTCTGGCCCCCTGCCTGCGAAAGGCAATGATGAGAGATATAGCAGATTAGTCTCGCTTAACAAGTGGCTGGCTAGCTTCTGTAGACAACAGAGACTAAAGTTTTTTGATAATTGGCCCTCTTTCTGGGGCAAACCAGGCTTGCTGATGAGAGATGGCCTTCACCCTAACCAAGAAGGCGCCATCATCCTGCCTAAAAACATAGACTACTGTTTAAGTCACACTTGACTAACTACACTAAAGCAAGCCCGGTCACAGGCAATTACAGAGTCTGCTAGTCCGGGTGAGGAGTCAGTTAAGCTAGAACTAGCCAGCGCCAGGCTGGATAATCCCTGTACGCATAGCAATTCTCTTAGAATAATACACAACTCACATAATATTTTTTCTGTTGTGACTGTGTCAGAGGTGGACATGCATTCTACTGAGGTGGCAAATTATGATGTGTTCAGTTTATCGCAGCACCAAGCAAACAATCTGAAAATTCTTGTAATATCAATTCCTAGATATGGTCAAAACTATTTAAAGTGCACTACGCATAATAAACGCAACATTATTAATATTGCTACTACGGATAATTTCAACAAAAACTCGTCAAAACAGCCTAATACCTATAATATGGGCTTTTTAAACATAAAATCATTGTCTCCCAAAACGTTATTAGTTAATGAGGTCATTAGAGACAACAATCTTAACGTCATTGGTCTTAGCGAAACCTGGCTCAAACCAGATGAATTTTTTGCGCTAAATGAGGCATCTCCTCCTAACTATACGAATGCACATATTGCCCGTCCCCTTAAAAGGGGTGGGGGGGTCGCACTAATATACAATGAAAACTTTAACCTTACCCCTAACCTAAATAATAAATATAAATCGTTTGAGGTGCTTACTATGAGGTCCGTCACACCGCTGCCTCTCGACCTGGCTGTTATCTACCACCCCCCAAGGCCCTATTCGGACTTTATCAGTGAATTCTCAGAGTTCGTTGCTGATCTAGTGACGCACGCCGACAATATAATCATAATGGGGGACTTTAATATCCATATGAATAACCCATCGGACCCTCAGTGCGTGGCGCTCTAGACTATAATTGATAGCTGTGGTCTTACACAAATAATAAATGAACCCACGTATCGCAACGGTAATACGATAGATCTAGTGCTTGTCAGGGGTGTCACCACCTCCAAAGTTATGGTACTCCCATATACTAAAGCAATGTCCGATCATTACCTTATAAAATTCAAAGTTCTGACTCATTGTCAACAAGCTAATAATAATAACTGCTATAGCAGCCGCAACATGAATGCTGCCACAACGATAACTCTAGCTGACCTACTGCCTTCGGTAATGGCACCATTCCCAAATTATGTTGGCTCTATTGATAACCTTACTAACAACTTTGACAATGCCCTGCGCGAAACCATTGATAGTATAGCACCGCTAAAGCAAAAAAGGGTCCCTAAAAGGCGCACACCATGGTTTACAGAAGAAACTAGAGCTCATAAATTATCATTTAGAAAGCTTGAACGCAAATGGCGCGCGACTAAACTTGAGGTTTTCCATCAAGCATGGAGTGATAGTTTAATAACTTATAAACGCATGCTTACCTTAGCTAAAGCTAAATATTACTAAAATCTCATCCACCTCAAAAAAAAACGACCCTAAATTTTTGTTTAGTACAGTAGCATTGCTAACCCAACAAGGGACTCCTCCCAATAGCTCCACCTACTCGGCAGATGACTTTATGAATTTCTTTAATAAGAAAATTGAACTCATTAGAAAGGAGATTAAAGACAACGCATCCCAGCTACAACTGGGTTATATTAACACAGATACGACTGTATATACGACGGATACTGCCCTCCAAAATAGTCTCTCTCTTTTTGATGAAATAACATTAGAGGAATTATTATGGCGTGTAAGTGGGATAAAACAAACAACATGTTTACTTGACCCACTTCCTGGGAAACTTATCAAGGAGCTTTTTGTATTATTAGGTCCATCAGTGCTAAGTATTATAAACTTATCACTTTCCTCTGGCACTGCTCCCCTAGCATTCAAAAAAGCGGTTATTCATCCTCTGCTCAAAAGACCTAACCTCGATTCTGACCTCATGGTAAACTACCGGCCGGTGTCCCACCTTCCGTTTATTTCGAAAATCCTCGAACAAATTGTCGCACAGCAGCAAAATGAACACTTAGTGTCTAACAATCTCTGTGAACCTTTTCAATCCGGTTTCAGGGCAAATCACTCGACGGAGACAGCCCTCGCAAAAATGACGAATGATCTATTGCTAACAATGGATGCTGATGCGTCATCTATGTTGCTGTTTCTTGATCTTAGCGCTGCTTTCGATACCGTCGATCATAATATTGTATTAGAGCGTATCAAAACACGTGTTGGTATGTCAGACTTAGCCTTGTCGTGGTTTAACTCTTATCTTACTGACAAGATGCAGTGCGTTTCCCATAACAATGTGACCTCGGACTATGTTAAGGTAACATGCGGAGTTCCCCAGGGTTCGGTTCTTGGCCCTGCACTCGTTAGTATTTACATGCTGCCGCTAGGTGACATCATACCCAAATACGGTGTTAGCTTTCACTGTTATGCTGATGACAGCCAACTCTACATGCCCCTAAAGCTGACCAACATGCCGGATTGTAGTCAGCTGGAGGCGTGTCTTAATGAAATTAAACAATGGATGTCCGCTAACTTCTTGCAACTCAACGCCAAGAAAACGTAAATGCTGATTATCGGTTCTGCTAGACACCAACATCTATTTAAAAATACCACCTTAACATTTGACAACCAAACAATTACACAAGGCGACTCTGTAAAGAATCTGGTTATTATCTTCGACCCAACTCTCTCGTTTGAGTCACACATTAAGAGTGTTACTAAAACGGCCTTCTTTCATCTCAGTAATATCGCTAAAATTTGTTCTATTTTATCCACTAGCGACGCTGAGATCATTATTCATGCGTTCGTTACGTCTCGTCTTGATTATTGTAACGTAATATTTTCGGGTCTCCCTTTGTCTAGCATTAAAAGATTACAGTTGGTACAAAATGAGGCTGCTAGACTTTTGACAAGAACAAGAAAGTTTGATCATATTACGCCTATACTGGCTCACCTGCACTGGCTTCCTGTGCACTTAAGATGTGACTTTAAGGTTTAACTACTTACGTATAAAACACTACACGGTCTAGCTCCGACCTATCTTGCCGATTGTATTGTACCATATGTCCCGGCAAGAAATCTGCGTTCAAAGAACTCCGGCTTATTAGTGATTCCCAGAGCCCAAAAAAAGTCTGCGGGCTATAGAGCGTTTTCTATTCGGGCTCCAGGACTATGGAATGCCCTCCCGGTAACAGTTACAGATGCTACATCAATAGAAGCATTTTAGTCCTATCTTAAAACTCATTTGTATACTCTAGCCTTTAAATAGACCCCCTTTTTTAGACCAGTTGATCTGCCGTTTCTTTTATTTTCTCCTCTGCTCCCCCCTCTCCCTTGTGGAGGGGGAGACACACAGGTCCGGTGGCCATGGATGAGGTGCTGGCTGTCCAGAGTCGGGACTCGAGGTGGACCGCTCGCCTGTGTATCGGTTGGGGACATCTCTGTGCTGCTGACCCGTCTCCGCTCGGGATGGTTTCCTGCTGGCCCCACTATGGACTGGACTCTCACTATTATGTTGGATCCACTATGGACTGGACTTTCACAATATTATGTCAGACCCACTCGACATCCATTGCTTTCGGTCTCCCCTAGGGGGGGCGGTTACCCACATATGCGGTCTTCTCCAAGGTTTCTCATAGTCATTCACATCAACGTCCCACTGGGGTGAGTTTTTCCTTGCCCTTATGTGGGCTCTGTACCGAGGATGTTGTTGTGGCTTGTGCAGCCCTTTGAGACACTTGTGATTTAGGGCTATATAAAAAAACATTGATTGATTGATTGATTGATTGATTGATTGATTGATTGATTGATACCCAAATTTGTGGTATCATCCAAAACTAATGTAAAGTATCAAACAACATACGAATAAGTGATTATTACATTTTAACAAAAGTGTAGATGTAACATGCTGAAACAGGAAGTAAGCAGATATTAACAGTAAGGGAACAAGTAGATTAATAATTTATTTTCTACCACTTGTCCTTAATAATGTTGACAAAATAATAGAATGAGAAATGACACAAGATGTTACTGCATACGTCAGCAGATTAATTAGGAGCCTTTGTTTGCTTACTTACTACTAAAGGACAAGTTGTCTAGTATGTTCACTATTTTATTTAAGGACTAAATTAAAATAAGAAACATATATTTGATGTACTCTAAGTTTTTTTTGTTAAAATGAAGCCAATAATGCAATTTTTGGTGGTCCCCTTTATTTAGAAAAGTACCGAAAACTACTGAAATAATTTTAGTACCGGTACCAAAATATTGGTATCGTTACAACACAAATATATATATATATATATATATATATATATATATATATATATATATATATATATATATATATAATGTATATATATATGCAGTACAACGGTAAACAATTCTACAGTAATGAGAAGTTTATATCCTTTTAAATGGTTACTTGCATTATTATTATATATTATGATTACATCTCATTTTAAACACTGTAAAGTTTCTATTAAGTATTTATTCAGTTGGCGCAGGCCTAGTAAACAATATGTGTCAAGTTTGTAAAGGGTCGGGGAGGGGGGAGAATTCACAGCTAAACGAAAACGCGAAGTTGAATACAGGACCTTTTTGACAGAGGGTGAGAGCTTATATTTTTTGATGAACGTAATGGCAAGCCATTCTGCCTTATATGTCAGGCGTCATTAGGGCAATTCAAAGCTTCCAATCTTCAGCAACTCGGTGGAAATGGGAGTTAATCTGTTTAAGACAATGTTGAAATTGACTGACTTGTGGTCTTACTGTAGGGGTCCATTTATGTCATTATTATGTTGGTGTGTGACATTTACAATAAATCTGGCTGTGCAAAGGTGTGTGTGTGTGTGTGTGTGTGTGTGTGTGTGTGTGTGTGTGTGTGTGTGTGTGTGTGTGTGTGTGTGTGTGTGTGTGTGTGTGAGAGAGAGGAAGGAATGGGGTGATGTTTATGTGAGCCCATGTGTATGATGTGGCTATTTGCAGTAACAGTAAAAATGTGGCTTTTGGGCTCCTGCTCTAAATGCTCTGAGATTCTATGACCTGAAACATACTGAATACAAACCACGATACAACATTTAAACAGTAAAAAAAATCA
This sequence comes from Nerophis lumbriciformis, assembly GCF_033978685.3. Taxonomy (NCBI): domain Eukaryota; kingdom Metazoa; phylum Chordata; class Actinopteri; order Syngnathiformes; family Syngnathidae; genus Nerophis; species Nerophis lumbriciformis. Next base: position 7,361,047 of record NC_084581.2, read on the forward strand.
CATTGTAGCAGTGGCATCATATGAACCTGATGCAGAGATCGGATCAACTTAGCATCTTTGGATCTTTGGATCTTGATGCATCACGGAAGAGTGTTGTAAAAAGGAAGCTTTGAATCATTTGGCCCAAAGATTGCGTCCATTTATTAGGTCGAACAGCCATCATCATCATCTATGTAAAAATATCAACATCTAAATCACTATTCAGGGTTTCACTAGGTATTAGATAGTTTGAATAAATATGCATAATTTCAAAATATACAGAGAACTGTACTTATTTCTAAACTCTATGTACAACAAATTAAAATGCAAGTATTAGTATTTTCTTGACTTCCTTTTCCATAGGTCTGCTTTGTACTACAGTAGAGTTTAGAGCTTTAACACTCTAAAATTTTTGACATACACACTGTATAAGGTTATATACAAACTTAGTATAATGAATATGCGAGCGTCACAGTTTATGGCAATATTCGCATGTTTAGAGTCAGAATTGTTCCTAATGCTCAAATTAAATGTTCTTACAAGCAAATACTGTACTTGGTTCTATAGTTATGTTCTATAGTTGTTGTAGTATCTCAATGAATTCAGCTGTTGTCTCACAGTCTTCAAACTGGGAGTGCCCAAGATCCCTCACTGTGCGGAGAGCGATTGACACACAGCGACTCAATGTCTGCGCAGCCAGGGACACTTCATCTTGTGGTTGTCAAAGTAGACATGTTTGTCTGTCATTTTAATGGCAACCGGCAGGCCGCATTGTTTGCACATTATTGTGATGATAAATCTATCTCCATTTGATCTGTCTGATTGTCGTTTCAATTTTACTGTATGCCAGCAGTATAAGAGTTAGTCGCTGATCAAATAAGTACAAACAGCAAAATGTGATCACCCCGTTCAGCCACAACTGTGCAAATATTATAAACAATGTTTCAAAATAACTTTCATCAGCAGTCATAACTTGTACAAATAGGTCTTCAACAATCATCATTAACCTACAACATATTACGTGCCAACTTGAGCATGTGGAAAACATCCATCATTACAAATACTTTCTGGCCAATCACTGCATGTGACAAACTGGTTTTAGGTTACACCCAAGTTGGTTGCACATGCTGGCATTGGAGGCATGCCCATCCATAGTGACACATATCACCTGAATATGTTCTGCATGCAGCTCCTCCGAAGCAAGACTGAGAAGGACCCTGTGTGTGTCTGTAGACAGAGACGTAGTCAGGTAGTATGCAATGGAAGCCTTGCAATGTCCTAGTAGACCACGGGTCGGCAACCCGCGGCCCCGGAGCCGCATGCGGCTCTTTGATCACTCTGATGCGGCTCAGCTGCATACTTGCCGACCCTCCAATTTTCCCGGGAGATTTCCAGATTTCGATGCCCCTCGCAGAAAACTCCCAGGATTAATATTCTCCGATTTTCACCCTAACAATAATAATAAGGGTGTGCCATGATGGTACAGCATTTAGCGCCCTCTACAATCTGTACCAACAGCGTGCCAGCCCAGCCTTTAGTTGTATGCATCAAGTGACAGCAAGGCATACTTGGTCAACAGCCACACAGGTTACACTGACGGTGGCCATATAAAACAACTTTAAGACTCTTACTAATAATGCGCCAAACTTTGAACCAAAACCAAACAAGAATGACAAACACATTTCGGGAGAACATCTGCACCTTTACACAACATAAATACAACAGAACAAATACCCAGAATCCCATGCAGCCCTGACTCTTCCGGGCTATATTATACACCCCTGCTACCACCAAACCCCGCCCCCACCCCAACCCTGCTCCCCCACACATCAACCCCCCTCCGTGCGTCGGTTGAGGTGGGCGGGGTTTGGTAGCAGGGGTGTATAATGTAGCCCGGAAGAGTTAGGGCTGCATGGGATTCTGGGTATTTGTTCTGTTGTGTTTATGTTGTGTTAAGGTGCAGATGTTCTCCCGAAATGTGTTTGTCATTCTTGTTTGATGTGGGTTCACAGTGTGGCGCATTATTAGTAAGAATGTTAAAGTTTTTTATACCGCCACCGTCAGTGTAACCTGTGTGGTTGTTGACCAAGTATGCCTTGCTGTCACTTACGTGAGCAAGCAGAAGCCCCATACAACGTGTGACTAGGCCGGAGAATAAGGTGTGGACCGCGTGTCTGAGACCCTTGGTTTATACATAAACTTTGTATGCAGTGTTATTTCGTTTTAAATTTCAAAAGATTTTTGTGGCTCCCATTGTTTTCTTTAATTTGTGAAACTGGTCAAAATGGCTCTTTGACTGGTACAGGTTGCCGACCCCTGTAGTAGACCAACCACACAAGACACAAGAGCCTCAGCAACACGTTAGTCGCACTGCTTCCATCACCCATGTCCACAAATCCAGTCATTGACTGGGCATTTTGATTATATTGCACATCTTTTTGTCAATGCGTGGACTTTGGGGATTGTTTTCCCGGAATGCAAACGAAAGTTGGACCGGGCAAGGCGTGAAGGTAAGGACATATCTATTTATTACTATAAAAAAGGAACAAAAGGCGAGCACAAGGCGGAAGTACAAAAACTTGGCTAATGAAACAAAAACTTGCACAAAGGCAGAAACTATGAACATGAAGCAAAACTCATTAACTGTGACATGAAAAAACAAAACTTACATGGCATGGCAAGAAGCATAACTATGATCAGGCATGAGTATCAGAAGTAGCATGGCATGAAGTGAGCAGAGGTAATGTCGCCAGGCTGACTTCCTGGCAACTATCGGTGTAAATAATAGTGACATGATTAGTGAAAACAGGTGCGTGACTCAAAATGGGAAACAGGTGAAACTAATGGCTGCTATGGTGACAAAACAAGAGAGTGAAAAAGCAGGAACTAAGTGTCCAAAAACCAAACAGAACATGACTTAAACAAAACATGATCACAGACATGACACTTTTTTGATGGTCATGGCATCCAACATTAGTGTGTTCAGGCCAGGCTTATCATCTACCAAACGCAACCACCTATAAAAAAATAATAACTAAAAAGTTTAATAAAGTGTGAAAGAATAACATGTACATGAATTTCATAGTGCTAATTTCCTTTTAACGGAGTAGAATTATAGCCTCTCTTGGAGCTCTTCATTAACAAGGTTATTTTCCCTCAAATCCCCCAACAGACTCCTAACTGAGGTGTTTGGTCTCTTCTCTCTTACCATGGTGTTTTTCTTTTCTCGCTCAAGACTTTTCACGCTTGCTGGGGCTTCATTTAGTTTCGTTTTAAGAGCGATAGGAGAAGCAGGCAAAGCATATTCATGATCCTTGAGAAAAGATGAACATGATTTGAATGTTTCACTTCACAGTTCACACTCATTCCTTTGACATAACTAGTGTATGAATATGGAAGTATTATTGGAGCAAAACTATTTGCAAATGTGTATCTCAATCTGTGCGTCTGTAATCCCATTCATATGTGCATTTACTCATTTGTGTGTCTGTACTTCAATCTCTCTGTGTGTGTAATAAGATCCGTGTTTGTGTTTTAATTTGTGTCCATAGTTCCATTTGTGTGTATGAATCTGTATGTCCGTATTTTGATGTGTGTGTGTGTAAATAGTAAATGGTAAATGGGTTATACTTGTATAGCGCTGTGGGGAGGCGTGGCCGGCAGACCGACAGCGAGGCGCGCCCCGCCGGGACCGACTCCGAGATGGCGGCGAGGAGGCGTGGCCGGCAGTCCGACAGCGAAGCAGGGCACACCGGAGCCCGCTCCAAGATGGCGGCGAGGAGGTGTGGATGGACGGCGAGCAAGCAGCGAGGCGGGGCGCGCCGGGATCGGCGCCGTAATGAACGTCAGATGTGTGGATCCGCCCGGCTGGGCACAATTGAATAATCTCCTCTCACTGAATAAAAGGGGAGCAGCAGAGGAGGACGGGGGAGAGGAGACGGAGAGAGTTGGAAAGCACGCAGCAACCGATGCAGCGCGGGAGAGCGAGAGAGCGAGAGTCAGACGAAGACGACGCGGCAGGCTGAAGAGCGTGCTGACGAGCGAGCGGCGAGGAGAAGCTGGAAAGCGACGAGAGACTGAGTATTATTTGCAAAAATAAAACAAAGGCACAACCCTGCTCAACCATGTCCTTCCTTGATGGTCCTGAATACCCGCACGTGTGAGAGTCTGTCACAAGCGCTTTTCTACCTTCAAGGTACTTAAAGCGCTTTGACACAATTTCCACATTCACCCATTCACACACACATTCACACACTGATGGCGGGAGCTGCCATGCAAGGCCCTAACCACGACCCATCAGGAGCAAGGGTGAAGCGTCTTGCTCAAGGACACAACGGACATGACGAGGTTGGTAGACGGTGGGGATCGAACCAGGAACCCTCAAGTTGCTGACACGGCCACTCTCCCAACAGCGCCACGCCGTCCCCTAAAAAAATGTGTGTCAGATTTGTTTGAAGCATCATAAATGAAACACATTCTTTCTTATAGTCATAACCTGCCAAGAGCCACTGCCAGCACCACGTGTGTGTGACAGGAATGCATGACTAACGTGTCTTTATACATGAATGGGTTTATTTTTGAGTGTTTTTAATGAGAGCCGCTGTAAAAAAGTGAGATTTCAATGTGTGCAGAACCATTAAGATACGATGTCTACAGTAGAAATACTTACAGTACATCATTAGGCTGAGGTCGTGGGCGTAGGTTCTCCAGTTCCCGGATCATCCTGAGAGAGCACAGATCTTTTCTAAAATGAAGAAGCATATTACCTGAAAAGAATATACATGACTGATAATAGAATAAGTGTATGAATGTTAATAGCCTCATGATGATACGCCTACTCTTTGGAGTTGAACTGGGTAGCTGAAGAGAAAGGGAATTACACAATCTCGGAGTCAGTTACACCATCTCGGACAGTCTGCATAGTCCGATCTAAATCGCTCTGCGGTAAACCCTTCCCTCCGCAACGCCACTCCCCACTACTTTCTCATGTCTTTGGGAAACCTTTAAAATAATAAAAAATGGAAGATTTGTAAAAGTGAACAGAAAACATTTCTTCAACAAAACACCTATTTTGATGCTTATCCGAAGTATTAAAGCTTCTAAAATTGTGAATACATCAACAGCCAAATTAGCTCCATGGCAAACTATTGTATAATCAGATGTTCAGTTGTTTATAATTTCAAGTAAATGTGTATTAAGACATGACACCGAGTTTACTGCTGATGAATTACATGTACAGTACATTAAGCGCCAAAAAATTGCTGGTCAATATTACACCAATATTATTTATGTTATATGTACAATAACATTATTGTGTCAGTTATAATCAAAGTCAGTGTTGGAGTATGACTAATAAAGTCTCAGTTTATATCCCTGACACTAGTACTAAACACACAATAGAATAACTTATAGCTAGCTGGCAACAATATCACTAGTGGGCATAAATAAGTACAAAAATCTTCAATTCACAAAATAAATCCAATAGTAATGTTGACTGTTACTCTTGAAAAGTAATCCCCAGTGACCTGTTTTCCACGTTCCGCCGATGTGTGCAATAATACGCAACACAATACTATGGCATCATTTTTTTCCTTGTTTTTTCTGCTGCTCCAAGAGGAGTAGACACCAGTATCAAGATGGCGGCCCCATTTATACTGAAAAGTCGGAATTTCTAAGTTACTAGTCGGAATTTTAATGCCCCTTGAGGTTGGTTTCAAAGATGGCCACTCTGGATGTCAAAATTGATTTACGCTTTTTCTGTTATTAGATCTTCTGAATTGTTTATGTCGTACCAAATTAGCCATACACTATGTATTTTTGAATGTCAAGAGTGCATATTTAATGTGTTTGTTTTTTTCAGACAAGGCAAGCCCAAAATGAAGCTTTTCGTGGATGTGGCCATCTAGATTTTCGATCTCGTAACTGGAAAGCTCACAAATCAGCTGTGATGTTGTTCCCAGCTCCGACTTCCAACTTCCGAGGTAAATAGAATGCACCGTGTATAAATATATATATATATATATATATATATATATATATATATATATATATATATATATATATATATATATATATATATGATGTCTTTGGTGACAAGAGTCTGGCACTACCTGGCATGAACCTTGATTGACTATTCTGACCAAAAATATAAATACAATATTTTTGAGTTTGCTCCCATTTTTCATGAGCTGAACTCAAAGATCTAAAACTTTTACTACAGTATATACATACAATACATTTTCCTCTCAAATATTGTTCACAAATCTGTCTGTGTTAGTGAGCACTTCTTATTTGCCAAGATAATCCATCCCACCTCACAAGTGTAACATATCAATATGCTGATTGAACAGCATGATTATTCAAAAGGTGTGCCTTAGGCTGCCCACAAGACCACTCTGAAATGTGCAGTTTTGCTCTATTGGGGGTCTGGGAGTGTTAGAAAAGAAGTCAGTATCTGGTGTGACCACCATTTGCCTCATGCAGCGCAACACATCGCCTTTGCATAACGTTGATCAGGTTGTTGATTGTGGCCTGTGGAATGTTGGTCCACTCTTCAATGGCTGTGCGAAGTTGCTGGATATTGGCAGAAACTGGAACACGCTGTCTTATACGCAGTGTTGGGACTAACGCGTTACAAAGTAACGCGTTACTGTAACGCCGTTAGTTTCGGCGGTAACTAGTAATCTAACGCGTTATTTTTTTTTATTCAGTAATTTAGTTACCGTTACTACATGATGCGTTACTGCGTTATTTTACGTTACTTTTGATGTAGTATCGGCTAGAAACAGAAGCGCTGCGGTGCCGTTCTTCTGAATCTTCCTCTGTCACAAGCCGGAGAGAAGAAAAGAGGCGCGGTCTATGTGTGTGTGGGGGGGTGGGGGGGCGGCTAGGGGAGGTTTGATCCGCGGTTTGATATATGAAACAAAAAAAAAAAGTTGTTGGCACGTTCAGTCCACACACAGCGTGGTCATGGCGAGCGCAATAACGGAGGAGCTTGAACGCCCAGCGCCATTGAATCGGTGTGTTTATAAGTGCAGACTCGGTTGTGCAAAACGAGGGTTTTAAACACATGCTGAACGTGCTTGAACCACGTTACGACATCCCGTCGCGCACCCACTTCAGCAATAAGATTGTGCCAGATCTTTATGAGCAGGAGAAGAAAAAAGTTGTGGATGAACTATCCCGAGCATCATCTGTTGCGCTCATGACAGACGGGTGGACGTCCAGCGGAACTATAAGCGCTCACTTCATCACAGCAGACTGGGAGATGAGAAGACACGCCCCCTCTACGAGAGTCACCTTGCGCAGGTACTGACACAAGCAGTGGAGGAATGGAAGATAAAGAAATCCCAGTCACACGTGATAATGCCAAAAATCAAATAATTACAGAGAATGAGGCAGGACTGGGACCACAGATAGGTGCTTTGCACATGTAGTGAATTTGGCATCCCAGAAGGGAATCTCAGTCAATAGGATGGAGCGCCTCTTTGGGAGGATCAGGAAGGTTTCTTACTTCCACCCAAGCACAACAGCTGCTCATGTGCTTAAGACAAAGCAAGAAATGCTAAAGCTGCCTGCTCATACATGATGTCCCAACGAGGTGGAACTCCACTTATGATATGTTGGAGCAGCAGGCAGCTATATACTCTGCATTGACCCACAACACCCTGAAGACAAATGTCACCCTGTCTGATGATGATGTGAGAGTGGCAGATGAGGTCCTCTAGGTGCTTAAACCCCTCAAAAGTGTTCCATCTCTACTGAGCACTGAAACTTCACCATCTGTGTCAATGATCCTGCCACTGAAAACAAGGATTCTACAATCCATGGCTCCAAGTGTGGAAGACAGCAGCATCACTCCAGATGTCAGGCTTTATTTCAGTACCTATGTTTCAAGGAAGATGATGTTTCTTCTTATGTTGCACTTAAACTTGTTTTTTATTAATGGTCATTGGTCCAAGTTTAAAGAAAGGAGGAATGCCTTTTTATGTTGCACTGTTTTTCATTAATTATGTTAAAATGATAAATAAATGATAAATGGGTTGTACTTGTATAGCGCTTTTCTACCTTCAAGGTACTCAAAGCGCTTTGACACTACTTCCACATTTACCCATTCACACACACATTCACACACTGATGGAGGGAGCTGCCATGCAAGGCGCTAACCAGCACCCATGCTCCTGGGTGAAGTGTCTTGCTCAGGACACAACGGACATGACGAGGTTGGTACTAGGTGGGGATTGAACCAGGGACCCTCGGGTCGCGCACGGCAGGAAAAGGAAAATAAAAATGCATGTCAAGTTGATCAACAGATTGTATTATTCTCCAGTGCAATAACAGTACTGAAATGAAGGCAAAAAGGGCATTAATGGGAGCTTTAAAAAAAAAAGAAGAAAAAAAGAAGTAACTAAATAGTTACTTTTCACAGTAACGCATTACTTTTTGGTGTAAGTAACTGAGTTAGTAACTGAGTTACTTTTGAAATAAAGTAACTAGTAACTGTAACTAGTTACTGGTTTTCAGTAACTAACCCAACACTGCTTATACGTCGATCCACAGCATCCCAAACATACTCAGTGGGTGACATGTCAGAATCAGAATCAGAATCAGCTTTATTGTCATTACGCAAGGTAACGAGATTGAGGCCATTCCATACAGTGCGATGTGTGCATGCTAGAAAAACAATGTGCAAATATATAAAAATATAAAAAATGTAGAAGTGCAATGAATATGGTGTGAAATGAATATATACATGAAAAAAACAAAAACAAAAAAACAGGGTGGTTGGTGGAATGGGTTATTGCACCGAAGAGAAGGCAGTTATGAGGGACAATGGGGCTGTCCGTTCAGGATGGTTATGGCCCTGGGGAAGAAGCTGTTCTTTAGCCTGTTTGTTTTGGTTTTAATGCACCTGTAGCGCTTCCCAGAGGGCAGCAGGTGGAACAGGTCAGAGCCAGGGTGGGTGCTGTCCTTGATGATGGCACTGGCTCTGTTGAGGCAGCGGGAGGTGTAGATGTCCGTCAGAGAGGGGAGAGGGCGGCCGATGATCTTCTGAGCCGTCTTGACCACTCTTTGCAGCCTCTCCCTGTCTGCTGCAGTGCAGCTGCCGTACCATACCGTAATGCAGTAGGTCAGCAGGCTCTCGATGGACGAGCGGTAGAAGGTCAGCAGCAGGTCAGGCTTCAGGTTGTACTTCCCGAGGACTCTAAGGAAGTGTAGCCGCTGCTGAGCCTTCTTGATGATTGATGTGGTGTTGACTGTCCAGGAGAAGTCATTAGAGATGTGGACTCCAAGGTACCTGAAGGTGTGGACCCTCTCTACACGCTCGCCGTTGATGTAGAGGGGGGCAGGGTCGGTGCTGCTCCTCCTGAAGTCGACGATGATCTCTCTGGTCTTGCTGGTGTTGAGAGCGAGGTTGTTCTCCGAAGACCAGGCCGTCAGCTTCAGGAGCTCCTCTCTGTAGGCAGCCTCGTCACCCCTGGAGATGAGCCCGACCACTGTGGTATCATCGGCGAACTTGACGGTAAGGTTGTCACTGTGGGCCGGACTGCAGTCATGGGTGTAAAGGCAGTAGAGGAGGGGGCTCAGCACACAGCCCTGTGGGGAGCCGATGCTCAGCGTGCGGGAGGATGAGAGGTGCGGGCCAAGTCTCACATTCTGGGGTCGGTCCGTTAGGAAGTCCCTTATCCAGGCGTTTGTGAGAGGGGGGAGGCCAAGAGTGTCCAGTTTATTGCAGAGTCTGTCCGGGATTATTGTATTGAAGGCAGAGCTATAGTCCACAGAGAGCATCCGGACGTAGCTCTGCTGCTGCTCCAGGTGGTTCAGAGCAGAGTGGAGAGCAACAGCGATGGCGTCCTCTGTGGACCTGTTCGCCCGGTATGTGAACTGGTGGGGGTCGAAGTCTGAAGGGATATGGTCCTTGATGTGCTGGAGAACAAGTCGCTCGAAGCACTTCATGATTACCGGAGTGAGGGCCACTGGTCGGTAGTCATTCAGGCTGGTGATGGGAGACTTCTTCGGCACCGGGATTATTGTAGATGACTTCAGGCAGGATGGGATGACTGCCTGAGCCAGGGAGAGGTTGAAGATCTTGGTGAGGGGGGGAGCGAGCTGGTGGGCGCACGTCCTGAGCACCTTTCCAGGTACTCCGTCTGGTCCGGTAGCCTTCCTGGGGTTCACAGCCAGGAGCACTCGTCTGACACTGTGCTCCTGTACAGTGAGTGGAGTGGCGCCGGAGCCCGGTGGGGGCGGGGGCAGGGCTGGAGCAGATGAGTGTCGCTGGGGGGTTTCGAAACGGGCAAAGAAACAGTTAAGCTCCTCTGCCAGTGTCGCACTCTGATCCGCAGTTGTCATATTGCAGCCTCTGAAGTTCGTGATGTCATGAATGCCCCGCCACACCTCCCGTGAGTTTTTGCTGGACAGATGGGACTCTATGCACCTCCTGTGGTCCGCCTTTGCTTTTTTAATCCCTCTCTTCAGGTCGGCTCTAGCAACACTGTACAGTGCCCTGTCCCCTGACCTGAAGGCTGCGACGCGGGCCCTGAGGAGTGTGCGGACCTGGCTGGTCATCCAGGGTTTCTTGTTGGGGTAAACCCGGATGGTTTTTTCCACAGTCACATTCCCGATGCAGAACTTTATGTAGTCCAGCACCGTTCCTGTGGCTGTCTCCAGCTCTTGTTGTTGGAAGAGGTCCCAGTCTGTGTGTTGGAAGCAGTCCTGAAGTTTGGGGAGTGCATCGTCAGGCCAGGTCATAACAGTCTTTGTGATAGGCCTGACCTGGCGTCTGATAGGGGTGTAGGTAGGAGAGAGCAGGAGGGAAAGATGGTCTGACTGTCCAAGCTGGGGGAGGGGTGTAGCTCTGTACGCGTTCTTTATGTTGGTATACACGTGGTCCAGGGTGTTCTTGCCCCTTGTAGAACACTTCACGTGCTGGTAGAACTTAGGGAGTACAGTCTTCAGATTGGCCTTATTAAAATCCCCTGCTATGATATGAACACCGTCGGGGTGGGCCCGCTGCTGTTCGTTGGCGGTGTTCAGCAGAAGAGAGAGCGCTGTGTTTACTTTGGCGTCCGGTGGAATATACACAGCCGTGATGATAACAACAGACAGCTCTCTCGGGAGAAAAAAAGGCCGACATCTAACAGACATGTACTCCACGTCCGGGCAACAGTGCTGTTCAGTGATTGTCCCGTTGTTGCACCAGTTCTCATGCACGTAGATACAGAGCCCCCCTCCTCTGCTCTTACCGGAGTCCTTAGTTCTGTCCCGGCGGAGCAGAGTGCGTCCGGCTAGCTGCATGCTAGCATCGGGTATTTCCGGGTGAAGCCAGGTTTCGGTGATAATCATAGCACAACAGTCCCGAACATAGCGGTTTCCAGCAAGTTGTAACTCCAGGTCGTCCATCTTCTGTACAAGGGATCTGGCATTAGAGAGGAACAGGCTCGGTAGAGGTGGCTTGTGGGGTTGTTTCCTAAGCCTGAGCAAGACGCCGGACCTGCGGCCACGCTTCTGCTTCCTCTCCCTCCTCCGTCTGCGCCGTCTCCCAGACCCGACAACAAACCACGGAGAGCCCTGTGCTCTCGCTATGTCATCTGGGATGTTGTGCTCGTGGTGAAAGTCGCTCGAAACAGATATCTGGTGCGAGTTACCGATATCCAAGAGTGACTGGCGGGTGTACCGGGTGTTTGCAGTACAGGTGGTGCACAAAAGGAAAAAAAACATGAAGAAAAGAAGGAAGAAAGAGCACTGAAATGGAGAGCCGCCCGGTGAGTATGATGGCCATGCAAGAACTGGCATGTTTTCAGCTTCCAGGAATAGCCACGAGCCTCAGGATCTCGTCACGGTATCTCTGTGTATTCAAAATTCCATCAATAAAATGCACTAATGTTTGTCGAGCATTTGCCCACTCAAGTCCGTTACATTGACAAACTGCAGTCAGGCCGACACCCTGATGAGGACGACAAGCATGCAGATGAGTTTCCCTGAGACAGTTTCTCACAGTTTGTGCAGACATTATTTGGTTATGCAAGACAATTGTTGCAGCAGCTCTCCAAGTGGCTAGTCTCAGATGATCATGGAAGTGCACCTCCTGGATGTGGAGGTCCTGGGCTGGCGTGGTTACACGTGGTCTGCGGTTGTGAGGCTGGTTGGATTTCCTGCCAAATTCTCTGAAACGCCTTTGGAGACAGCTTATGGTAGAGAAATGCACATTAAATTTACGGCCAACAGCTCTCGTGGACATTCCTGCAGTCAGCATGACAACTGCACGCTTTCCTGAAACTTACGACATCTGTGGCATTGTGCTGTGTAATAAAACTGCACATTTCACAGCGGCTTTTTATTGTGGGCAACCTAAGGCACACCTGTGCAATAATCATGCTTTTTCAACAGCATCTTGATATGCCAAACCTGTGCGGTGTGATGGATTATCTTGGCAAGGAAGAAATGCTCACTAACACAGATTTAGACAGATTTGTGAACAATATTTGAGAGGAAGAGGTTTTTGTGTTTATAATAAAAGTTTTAGAGCTTTGAGTTCAACTGGCACTTTGTTGTTGCCTCTTTTTGCACTGCTCTTGAAATCTGAACAATGGAATTGATTAACTTGCCTCTCAACCCAATTGACAAGATCTCAGGATTGGGGGAACCTGCCTATCTTGACGTAGCGGTTGTTGCTGGACACACAACGGCCTCTTGGGAGGAAAAGGAGTACCGCGTGGCTGGCGACCCTTTCAGTCGAGGACATTGAAGATATCTACCTACCGGAATCATCACAACAGGACATCTGCTGATTGGAGTAAGTGTTGCTCGGGTTGGTCGACAAATCGGAAGATGCTGGCAGCCTTCAAAGTACCCTAAAGCTGCCACAAATGATTGGACGATGTGGGCAGAACTGAGGACACTCTTGTGAATTTGGATAATATTGGACCGTCTGCCCTGCAGGATGAATTTGAGGACCAGAAATAGATAATTAAGAGTGACAAGCTAATTTTATTTTGACTCGCACACGCAAACATTCTAACCTGGATTAGTTCCCTGGCTTCAAGATACTCCCAAAGGACAGTGCAGTGAAGACACAACAAACTCCTTTCCTGTCTCTCATGGACACACACATGTTGTTGTTGACTTTGGACTGACTGGCGGATGTAAGAGCACCAAGGTTACAGAACAGAGACGCATTGCATGCTTACACACACTTATGCATCCACGAAAAATACACGCCACACACACACATACTCCACCCCCCATCCCATGTCTTCGACGCTTCACCCCACGTGGCATGATGGACCAAGCAGCGCACGTAGTGGCTGGCAGGTCAGACCAGATGACCGCCCCCTCATCCCTCGTTGCAGGTATCAAGTTGTGTGTTGTAATACAGGGGTCCTCAACCTTTTTTGCACCACGGACCGGTTTAATGTAGGCATTATTTTCACGGACTGGCCTTCCACGTGTGGCAGATAGATATAGCAAATAAATGCATGAAAAATGAATACATGAAAAACTCACCATAACATTAAATTAGTGGGAGCCCTTGGCTTTTTCCCTTTGCAAAAAAGCTCTCCGTAGACTTTTGTTTTTTGCTCATTTTTGCTAGTAGTATGCTTTGTTTTGGCTTTAGTATCTGATGGGTTATAGGTGATACATCACATTCAAGGACAAGTGCATGGATATAAAAGAAAGCTAGAAATACTTGACATTAGTTCCAATAGATTTCTGTGGATTACTTATTCCATTCTAAAAGTTATGTATTCATATGTTGTGCAATATTTCATGCGTAGATACACTAATGTTAGCTTTTTGGGCCAATTTTCCATGCGTAAATACATCCGTTATTGCTAACTGCTTATGTAATAGGACGATGTGCAATAATACCAGCACTTTAACTTATTAGGCCAAAGGAGATGTGTATTTTTTCAGCACAATTATTATATGCAACAATTTAGAACTTCTCCATCTGCATTATGCACATTAACTACTATGGTCACTTTGTTCCTGATCTGCCCTGATCGTATAGGTCATCAACCTGTTGCGGACTGCAGCTGGAACCTAGCTTTTGGCTACGATTTGGCACCTTTACATTTTATATGTTTATCAATGTGCATTGTCCCATGTAACAAAGATGTAACAAATATAGCAAATGGCAACTTCCTATTAGGAGTTTTATAATACATCTATGAACAAGCTTATTGGTGTGTCTGGTGGATCTGGCAAAAGTAAAGTAGGAGAAAATGCTTTCGGTTATAAATTATTTAATGTCTGTGTACGGCCCGGTAGCAAATGCGTCACGGACCAGCACCGGAACCCGGACCGGTGGTTGGAGACCACTGTTGTAAAATGTATATGTGCTTTGCTATGGATTTTTTTTTTTCTCACTCCAGACTGGGCTCCTGAGGGGGCCCAGTCTGATATTAAATTTTTTTACTCATCCTCCCCCAGCGTCTACCTTTTTCCCAACTTTTTACGGAGCACCCCATCAGCGGTACTGTTCTGTAACCCTGTACAGTGTTTGTTTGTCTAATCTTGAACGTGTTTGTGCTGAAAACTACATTTCGTTGTACTTTGCGTTTACATTTTGGTTCAGTGTATAAACAGGATGTAGCGTGAACTCTGCCAGTCTTACAGTAATCTGCAAAAAGCATTTGAGATTCTTCAACAATATATAAAGAGCAGTCGTAAAATATGACTACTCTCAACCTCAATCAAACTGGTTTTATTCCCAAGGTCACTTCCTGACAGGACTTCCAAAAAGGTGAGTGAAAGACAATTTTCTTCTACAAGTAGAAGAATGTGCATATTTGTTGTTATTTTTTGTAGCCTCCTTACCCTGAGGAAACAACTTGAGATGGTTATTGTTTTGTGAGATGCCGCATTTGTCAACAGTCTCCCACTTTGCCTCAAGAAATGCCCGAGGCTACACAAACTAGCAACAATGTGCAATTGTTTGTGTGAGTGTGTGTGTGTGTGCGCGTGTGTGTACGTGTGTGTGTGTGTGTGTGTGTGTGTGTTCTTGTATTTATACCCTTCTTGAGACACCAGCAAGGAAAAGTACTTTCCATATGAGGACCGGTGAGCAAGTTAAAAGACCGAAATCATGGTCCCGATACGGAAAACCATTGCATTTAATAAAGAATGTCTCATCTGCACCCCTTGTGGTGAAACCGATCAAAATTAGGGTGGTCCCAAAAAGGAGGGATTTTTCAAATTGACTTTGTGTCGGTCCTGAGTAGTCTTGGGTTCAATCCCGGGCTCAGGATCTTTCTGTTTGGAGTTTGCATGTTCTCCCCGTGACTGCGTGGGTTCCCTCCGGGTACTCCGGCTTCCTCCCACTTCCAAAGACATGCACCTGGGGATAGGTTGATTGGCAACACTAAATGGGCCCTAGTGTGTGGATGTGAGTGTGAATGTTGTCTGTCTATCTGTGTTGGCCCTACGAGGAGGGGCGACTTGTCCAGGGTGTACACCGCCTCCCGCCCGATTGTAGCTGAGATAGGCTGCAGCGCCCCCCGAGACCCCAAAGGGAATAAGCGGTAGAAAATGGATGGATGGATGGATGGACGTTGTGTCGGTTTTAAAAGTGCTCCCCCTCTGGTCAACATATGAAATAACAAGTGTGTGTAAAAATGTTAAGTGCTTCCCCTCTGACCAACATATGTAATAATAAGCATGTGTAAGAAATTGAAATGTGCCCCCTTTGGCCAAAATTAATTTAAAAAAATAAATAAATATGCATATAGAGACATACTTTAATAACTTGAAGTAAATAATGAAGTTTTAAAACCAGATACAAACAAAAAAAATAAAAATAAAATAAATAACTAAAACCTTACATTTTTTATATTTGCATAATTTGTATATATTATTAATGTTTTAAATACACATCTTTATACATCTAGAAAGGGAGGTCCTAAAGAGGTAAGCATTTTTGGAGGTGTCAAGAAGGTAACACACACAAGAATGTGTGTGTGTGTGTGTGTGTGCGTGTGTGTGTGTGTGTGTGTGTGTGTGTGTGTGTGTGTGTGTGTGTGTGTGTGTGTGTTTGCATGTGTAAGTGTGTGTAAGTGTGTGTGCGCGCATGTGCACGTGTGTGTGTGTGTGTTTCTGTGTGTGCGTGATGCCATCTCATTATCGTGTGGCAAGAAAAGAAGGTCTGTTCTTGACAGTATAACAGGCTAATTTTGGTTTTAAGAGCTATAAAAGTCACTTCATTAGGATGGGATAGGCTAGACTTTTATTTAACCCACGATGGGGAAATTATGTGGTTGCACAAAGCAACACAAACATAAACAACTGGGCTTTCACAACGATAATAATGCTCCCTTTTGAATTAGTCACTGAACAAAGTGTCTATCATTGCCGTTGAAGTGGTGTACTGCATCAAACTGAGAATTGCTTCTATTACCCACCGTTTGTTTATTCAACCGCATACAGTACCAAGCGTGTGCATAAAAAGATGCTTTAATGTATATGTTCTTGATTCCTATAAATAATATAGTGCAGGTGGTGGTGCAAACAAATGTCCTCTATACACTAATACTTATGTTTCTACATTATAATGCTGATGTGTATTTTTAATATGAGTTTGCAGGTGTACCCAATTCTTGCCTGATGGGAAAAATGATGTATGTATATATTTCACATTTTTATTTCCCCTACTGGGTAATGTAAACTATGTGATATAAGCCTCTTTACTGTTGTGGACACGTTGTGTGTGCGCACTGGTTATTGAAAGACCTGTAAATGCCAGATTATTGCATTTGTTCCATTATACAAATAGTGTGAACGGAACAGCCGCTCGTGAGCGGAGAGCATTTACTCACAAAAGGGAGTCGGACATCCAAACATTGTTGTAGCTTAAAGAGATTTCACACCGCTCCTGTAAAGTTTGCTCATGGCCTTTTTTATGCTCGTGTTTCATCATGCGTGACCTCCACGGGGGAGCGTGACACGCCTCCTTTATGTGTGGATAATAAGGTAGAGCCATAAAAAATTCAGATTGTTGCCGCGGCTGATAACCTTTACTAGCTTTTGGCCTTTTAAAAGTCCCAGGCGCACTGAATTATCCGGCTTCCCGTTCCTATTTGTCCTCTCTCTTATCCTATGTTTGAGCCAGCCCGAGGTTGACCTCAAGAACTGCATTAGAATGCACACCTGGTATCTGACCAGCTGAACAATGCCGTTTTACATTACGCTCTGTTCCCTTTTCTCCTTGCCGTGAGCTCTGTTTACAGGCCACCGGTGCTTCTTCCGGACGGATGGGAAAATGTCAGAGAATGCTAATGGGCTGCTAATGTTCCTGTGTCGGCGAGGGGGTTATCAGTGTGTGTGTGGGGGGGGGGGTGATTTGTATGAGGGGCCGTTAAGGACATTATTCAGAATTACCTCTTACATACACGACTGAAATGCTCTCACATAAACAACTGAAATCTTTTTCTTTTATACACACTACTGAAACACTCTTATAAACACTACTGAAATGCTCTTACATACACTACTGAAATGCTCTTACATACACTACTGAAACACTCTTATAAACACTACTGAAACACTCTTATAAACACTACTGAAACACTTTTATAAACACTACTAAAACACTCTTATAAACATTACTGAAACACTCTTATAAACACTACTGAAACACTCTTATAAACACTACTAAAACACTCTTACATACACTACTGAAACACTCTTATAAACACTACTGAAACACTCTTATAAACACTACTGAAGCACTCTTATAAACACTACTAAAACACTCTTACATACACTACTGAAACACTCTTATAAACACTACTGAAACACTCTTATAAACACTACTGAAACACTCTTATAAACACTACTGAAACACTCTTTTAAACACTACTGAAACACTCTTATAAACACTACTAAAACACTCTTACATACACTACTGAAACACTCTTATAAACACTACTGAAACACTCTTATAAACACTACTAAAACACTCTTACATACCCTACTGAAATGCTTTTATAAACACTACTGAAACGCTCTTATGAACACTACTGAAATGCTCTTATAAACACTACTGAAATGCTCTTATAAACACTACTGAAATGCTCTTATAAACACTACTGAAATGCTCTTACATACACTACTGAAACACTCTTATAAACACTACTGAAACACTCTTATAAACACTACTGAAACACTCTTATAAACACTACTGAAACACTCTTATAAACACTACTGAAATGCTCTTATAAACACTACTGAAACACTCTTATAAACACTACTGAAACATTCTTACATACACTACTGAAACACTCTTATAAACACTACTGAAACATTCTTACATACACTACTGAAACATTCTTACATACACTACTGAAACACTCTTATAAACATTACTGAAACATTCTTCCATACACTACTGAAACACTCTTATAAACACAACTGAAATGTTTTTGTCTCACGCACACACACACACACACACACACACCTGGAATTAGTTTTCACTAGTATGTATAAACGGATTTCACCTGTGTGTGTGTGTGCTTTTTACACGTGCGTGTGAGAAACAACAATTTCAGTAGTATGTGTGCAAAGATTTCAGTTATGTGTATGAGCGCATCTTACCGGTGTGTATGCGAGCATTTTACCAGTGTGTGTAAGAGCATCTTACCAGTGTGTGTGAGCGATGTTGCATTCCGGTTCTGGTCACCAATAATCACCGCCCCTTTTCAGACAAGTTTTTTTTTTTTTTTTTTTTTAAGCCAAGTTGTGGACAAAATGTCTGCCGACAAGTCGCTTAACCGAGGCGGGAGCTCCACTTCATAATTTGAGGGCTTCAGCTGAGAATATAAGAACACTTTCAATGCAACAAGGGTCAGGCTGCCGCCGTGGGTCGCCCCTGCAGGACGCGGCACCTGAGCGGCCACACAGGTGCCTTTCTCCTCCCGACAGCCAAGCAGCCTGGAGCAAATGTTACCTTGCGAGTTTACACTGCAGCATCATCAAGTGCAACGTTTCAGTTAATGGACATCGAAGCAAGAGGAGGAAAAGGTAATTAGACATTATTTATTTCTAAATGATTGTTGAATCCCACGAAATGTACGGCGACATGGCATTGTAGTGAGCTACAATGGTAACATGTCGAAATGTGAGTCACGTCGTGGTACGTCAGTAGCTGATCAAATACTAATGATAATGGATTACATTTATTTAGCGCTTTTCTATTGATTTGATAAGGGGTCCCCAAACTACAGCCCGCCAAAGTCCAACATCCGGCCCGCTGGAAAAAAAAATGTTGTATTATTATTTTCAATCTGTCTTTTCTAATCCATATTTTGGTGTCCCCTAGCCGCTCAGGCTAATCATATTGTCTAAAAATGCATTTCCCTGTATGACTTATATTGTCTTAGCTGTTTTCATGTGATCTGATTGTTACATTCTTATTTCAGAGTCACCACACAGCTGCATGACCATTTCAACAAAGACGGAATAAACAACTTCTGGATTCATGGAACTTCTCTGCACAGAAATATATTAATCGGAATATTCAATAAATTTCACATAGAAACATTGTGATTATTATTTTCAACAGTGTGTTGAAAACAACCTTTTTTGGCTCAGAAAGGTTCCTTATGTCTTATTATTCATATGCTTTCAATACTTGTCGGTGTGTAATTCTAGACATAGATGTAAACATTAATGAGACAACAATGAACATTTTTCAACAAGTGTACCCACTTGAAAATGATGGCAACTATGGAATAGACATTTTCACTTCAATTCTGCACTTTATTCAGTGAACAACATGGGAATTATAAGGTTTGTTAAAATGTTTTCTTCACTTGTGCAGTGTATTCTGCAAATTAACATTTTGTTTAAACATTTTGTAAAAAATAAATAAATAAGGAACATGTTATACAGGCTTGTATGAAGTTGCCCACTTTATTATTGCAAATATAAAAATAACACTTCAGTGCCCCTCCCGAAAATCTCCCGGGGCAACCATTCTACCAAATTTCTCCCGATTTTCACCCGGACAACAATATTAAGGGCGTGCCGTCATGGCACTGCTTTTAGCGTCCTCTACAACCTGTTGACACGTTCGCTTTTTCACCATACAAACAGCGTAGCGGCCCAGACACATGTACTGTATTTTTCGGATTATTAATCACAGTTTTTTTCATAGTTTGGCCGGGGGTGCGACTTATACTCAGGAGCGACTTATGTGTGAAATTATTAACACATTAGCGTAAAATATCAAATAATATTATTTAGCTCATTCACGTAAGAGACTAGACCTATAAAATTCATGGGATTTAGCGATTAAGAGTGACAGATTGTTTGGTAAACGTATAGCATGTTCTATATGTTATAGTTATTTGAATGACTCTTACCATAATATGTTACGTTAACATACCAGGCACGTTCTCAGTTGGTTATTTATGCCTCATATAACGTACACTTATTCAGCCTGTTGTTCACTATTCTTTATTTATTTTAAATTGCCTTTCAAATGTCTATTCTTACTGTTGGCTTTTATCAAATAAATGTCCCCAAAAAATGCGACTTATACTCCAGTGCGACTTATATATGTTTTTTTCCTTCTTTGTTATGCATTTTCGGCCGGTAAATGATAAATGGTTTATACTTGTATAGCCCTTTTCTACCTTCAAGGTACTCAAAGCGCTTTGACACTATTTCCACATTAACCCATTCACACACACATTCACACACTGATAGTGGGAGCTGCCATGCGAGGCCCTAACCACGACCCATCAGGAGCAAGGGTGAAGTGTCTTGCTCAAGGACGCAACGGACGTGACAAGGTTGGTAGAAGGTGGGGATTGAACCAGGAACCCTCAGGTTGCTGGCATGGCCACTCTCCCAACGGCGCCACGCCGGTGCGACTTATACTCCAAAAAATACGGTAGACCTGGGTTCAGTCCCGGGCTCGGGATCTTTTCTGTGTGGAGTTTGCATGTTCTCCCCGTGACTGCGTGGGTTCCCTCCGGGCACTCCGGCTTCTTCCCACCTCCAAAGACATGCACCTGGGGATAGGTTGATTGGCAACACTAAATTGGCCCTAGTGTGTGAATGTGAGTGTGAATGTTGTCAGTCTTTCTGTGTTGGCCCTGTGATGAGGTGGTGACTTGTCCAGGGTGTAGTGCCTTCCGCCCCAATGCAGCTGAGATACGCTCCAGCACCTCCCGCGACCCCAAAAAAGGGACAAGCGATAGAAAATGGATGGATGCATGGATGTTTACTGCGATGAGGTGGAGACTTGTCCAGGGTGTACCCCGCCTTCTGCCCGATTGTAGCTGAGATAGGTTCCAGCGCCCCCCGCCACCCCGAAGGGAATAAGCGGTAGAAATGGATGGATAGATGGGCATGGATGTTTACATTTATTTTGACGGCACATTTTATATTCTTGCCAAACTGTCTTTTAACATATACTTGTTTGGACAGCTAAAATGTAAACAAATAAGCTGAACATATGCCTTGTATGACACCTGGCTTAAGTTTATTGCACAAACCCCTTACCATTGCAAATATTAAAAGAACACTGCCATTGGTTTGTGCTGTAAAAAAAAAAGTGTTTGTGCTGTTAAGTTTGTTGTTATTCCAAAATAGATTTTCTGACAGGTGATGTCATCCAGCCCCCCCACCTCCTCAAAATCTTCCCAAACTTGTCCCAACTGTTTGTGCTGAATATTTTTTGGGTCCAAAATTATAGTTTAAATTAATGTGTTAATATTTACACCTAGCCACAAACCTAAATACAATAATCACAAACAAAAACATTGTGTATCACAAACGTTTGGGGAGATTTTAACAAAGTGTGTGTGATAATGGGGGCTGGATGACATTACTAGTCAGAACATGTATTTTAAAATAACTTAAAAACCTCAACGGTAGAAACATAAATGTTCACAGCACAAACATATTGCAGTGTTTTTTGATATTTGCAATGGTAAGGGGTTTGTGCAATAAACTTAAGCCAGGTGTCATACAAGGCATATGTTCAGCTTATTTGTTTACATTTTAGCTGTCCAAACAAGAATATGTTAAAAGACAGTTTGGCAAGAATATAAAATGTGCCGTCAAAATAAATGTAAATGATGTAATGAATAAAGTGCAGGATTGAAGTGAAAATGTCTATTCCATAGTTGCCATCATTTTCAAGTGGGTTCACTTGTTGAAAAATGTTCATTGTTGTCTCATTAATGTTTACATCTATGTCTAGAATTACACACCGACAAGTATTGAAAGCATATGAATAATAAGACATAAGGAACCTTTCTGAGCCAAAAAAGGTTGTTTTCAACACACTGTTGAAAATAATAATCACAATGTTTCTATGTGAAATGTATTGAATATTCCAATTAATATATTTGTGTGCAGAGAAGTTCCATGAATCCAGAGGTTGTTTATTACGTCTTTGTTGAAATGGTCATGCAGATGCGTGGTGACTCTGAAATAAGAATGTAACAATCAGATCACATGAAAACAGCTAAGATAATATAAGTCATACAGGGAAATGCATTTTTAGACAATATGATTAACCTGAGCGGCTAGGGGACACCAAAATATGGATTAGAAAAGACAGATTGAAAATAATAATACAACATTTTTTTTCTCCAGCGAACCGAATGTTGGACTTTGGCAAGCCGTAACCGGCCCGCGGGCCGTAGTTTGGGGACCCCTTATCAAGTCGATAAAAAAGCGCTAAATAAATGTAATCCATTATCATTAGTATTTGATCAGCTACTGACGTACCACGACGTGACTCACATTTCGACATGTTACCATTGTAGCGCACTACAATGCCATGTCGCCGTACATTTCGTGTGATTCTACAATCATTTAGAAATAAATAATGTCTAATTACCTTTTCCTCCTCTTGCCCCGATGTCCATGAACTGAAATGTTGCATATGTGCGGTGCAAACTCGCAAGGTAACATTTGCTCCAGGCTGCTTGGCTGTCGGGAGGAGAAAGGCACCTGTGTGGCCGCTCAGGTGCCGCGACCTGCAGGGGCGACCCACGGCGGCAGCCCGACCCTTGTTGTATTGAAAGTGTTCTTATATTCTCCGCTGAAGCCCTCAAATTATGAAGTGGAGCTCCCGCCTCGGTTAAGCGACTTGTCGGCAGACATTTTGTCCACAACTTGGCTTTAAAAAAAAAAAATAAAAAAAAAAAACTTGTCTGAAAAGGGGCGGTGATTATTGGTGACCGGAACCGGAATGCAACATCGCTCACACACACTAGTAAGATGCTCTTACACACACTGGTAAGATGCTCCCATACACACTGGTAAGATGCTCTTACACACACTGGTAAAATGCTTGCATACACACTGGTAAGATGCGCTCATACACATAACTGAAATCTTTGCACACATACTACTGAAATTGTTGTCTCTCACACGCACGTGTAAAAAGCACACACACACACAGGTGAAATCCGTTTATACATACTAGTGAAAACTAATTCTAGGTGTGTGTGTGTGTGTGTGCGTGAGACAAAAACATTTCAGTAGTGTTTATAAGAGTGTTTCAGTAGTGTTTATAAGAGTGTTTCAGTAGTGTTTATAAGAGTGTTTCAGTAGTGTATGTAAGAATGTTTCAGTAGTGTATGAAAGAGTGTTTCAGTAGTGTTTATAAGAGTGTTTCA
Source organism: Nerophis lumbriciformis (assembly GCF_033978685.3). Taxonomy (NCBI): domain Eukaryota; kingdom Metazoa; phylum Chordata; class Actinopteri; order Syngnathiformes; family Syngnathidae; genus Nerophis; species Nerophis lumbriciformis. The sequence goes on from NC_084581.2 coordinate 7,384,668, forward strand.
GTAGTGTATGTAAGAGTGTTTCAGTAGTGTATGTAAGAGTGTTTCAGTAGTGTTTATAAGAGTGTTTCAGTAGTGTATATAAGAGTGTTTCAGTAGTGTTTATAAGAGTGTTTCAGTAATGTATGTAAGAGTGTTTCAGTAGTGTTTATAAGAGCGTTTCAGTAGTGTTTATAAGAGTGTTTCAGTAGTGTTTATAAGAGTGTTTCAGTAGTGTTTATAAGAGTGTTTCAGTAGTGTATGTAAGAGCATTTCAGTAGTGTTTATAAGAGTGTTTCAGTAGTGTATGTAAGAGTGTTTCAGTAGTGTTTATAAGAGCATTTCAGTAGTGTATGTAAGAGCATTTCAGTAGTGTTTATAAGAGTGTTTCAGTAGTGTATGTAAGAGCATTTCAGTAGTGTTTATAAGAGTGTTTCAGTAGTGTATGTAAGAGTGTTTCAGTAGTGTTTATAAGAGCATTTCAGTAGTGTATGTAAGAGCATTTCAGTAGTGTTATAAGAGTGTTTTAGTAGTGTGTATAAAAGAAAAAGATTTCAGTTGTTTATGTGAGAGCATTTCAGTTGTGTATGTAAGAGCATTTCAGCAGTGTTTATAAGAGTGTTTCAGTAGTGTGTATAAAAGAAAAAGATTTCAGTTGTTTGTGTGAGAGCATTTCAGTAGTGTATGTAAGAGGTATTTCTGAATAATGTCCCTAACGGCCCCTCATAGATTTGGCTTTCAGAATGCATTAAACGGCATCTTTCCAGATATGCTAGCTTTGTCAAAGTCATTCAGGCAAATGACGTGACATCACATTAGCGCCGGGTGCACGCCTGACACTTGATCAATGGAGTAAAATAAATAGGCCTGCTTGGAAACGATCAACACCTGCTGCGCTAATGTGACTTCAGCTAAGATGATTGAATTCCATCACTATCTTCAGAAATAGAATGCTGACAATGAACGGAAGATTTTAACATATTATTACAGCATATCATAGTATTCACCAGATACTAGGGTTGTACGATATACTGGTATTAGTATAGTACCGTGATACTCATGAATCATTTTCGGTACTATATTGCCTCTGAAAAGTACCGGTCCCGCACCCCCCCCCGTGTCGTGCTGGTTTTACGAGCAGACGAGCATGTTCGGCAGCACACAATCACAGAGTACTTACAAGCAGACACACTGTGTCGACAGTAAAGGGAGAACGGACGCATTTTGGTTAAAAACTAAAGATAAAGGTGAAGTTATAACACTGAAACGCCCTCAGGAAGAGGTGCTTTAAGACAGTGGTCCCCAACCTTTTTGTAGCTGCGGACCGGTCAACGCTTGAAAATTTGTCCCGCGGACCGTGGGGGGGGACTGTATCCCTGCAGACTGTATTGATATACATTGATATATAGTGTATATATTCTGTTTTTATGTAGATTTAATAAAAAATAAAAAAATAAAAAACTTTTTTTTTTTTTTTTTTTTTCTTGTGCGACCCGGTACCAATCGGTCCGCGGGCCGGTACCGGGCCGCAGCCCGGTGGTTGGGGACCACTGCTTTAAGACATGGCTAACTATCTAGCGGCTAAACTCTAGTGTTTTAGCTACTTCTAATCACTAATCCTCGCCTCCATGGCGACAAATAAAGTAAGATTCTTACAAGTATCATCCCTGCAGGACGAGGGATAGCTAAACAGGCTTCACTACACATCGTAGCTCGCCGGCATCAAAATGTAAACAAACGCCTTTGGTGGATCTACACCTAACATCCACTGTAATATCATCAAGTACAAGCACGTATCGAGTCGATGAATGTGAATGTGGAAATAGTGTCAAAGCACTTTGATTACCTAGAAGGTAGAAAAGCACTAGACAAGTATAACCCATTTACCGTTTACCATACTACTATGATTACGTCGAAATTTTTTGGCATCACAACATCTTCTTTCGTTTTTTTTAAATGTATATTATGTTTATAAACTCAGGAAATATGTCCCTGGACACATGAGGACTTTGAATATGACCAAAGTATGATCCTGTAACTACTTGGTATCGGATTGATACCCGCATTTGTGGTATCATCCAAAACTAATGTAAAGTATCAAACAACAGAAGAATAAGTGATTATTACATTTTAACAGAAGTGTAGACAGAACATGTTAAAAGAGAAAGTAAGCAGATATTAACAGTAAATGAACAAGTAGATTAATAATTGATTTTCTACCACTTGTCCTTAATAATGTTGACAAAATAATATAATGATAAATGACACAATATGTTACTGCATATGTCAGCAGACTAATTAGGAGTCTTTGTTTGTTTACTTACTACTAAAAGACAAATTTTCTTGTATGTTCACTATTTTATTTAAGGACTTAACTGCAATAAGAAACAAACCGTATTTCCTTAAATTGCCGCCGGGTATATAGTATGCGCCTGCCTAGAATAACCGCCGGGTCAAACTCGTTTCGCAAAATAATTAGCGCATGCTTAGCATTACCGCCGGGTCAGAATTACCGCCGGGTCAAACTCGTTTCGCAAAATATTATTTTTATTAGCGCATGTCTAGAATTACCGCCGGGTCAAACTAGTTTCGCAAAACAATTAGCATATGCCTAGAATTTCCGCCGGGTCAAACTCTTTACGTCACGAGTGACACTTCACCTGTCATCATTTTCAAAATGAGGAGGCTGATTTCAATAATTTAAAATCGCATAAAGGGAAGAAGATAAAGAGCTATTCAGTAGGATTTAAGGTCCAAGCTATTGAATATGCTAAAAACAACAGTAAGCAGCTGTGTTTTATTAATATACCGTAGCTGCGTGTGTCAAATATGAGTCATTAAATTACTCCCGCCTCCTGGTGGTAGAGGGCGCTAGTGATCCTTCTTGCGACTACTCGGCTGCAGAAGAAGTGACAACAAGGAGCAACAGTTAGCAGCGATTGTTTATTTTTTCCTCTCGCTTGCACTTTTAACATGGAGGATTACATATCTAAAATGAAACAGTTTTCTAAACTGGACTTTCAATCAAAGCAGGAGGTAATACTTAAAGGAAGATCTCCATCGAGTCAGAGAGACTTTTAAAACTGAAGAAAGATAAGGAAGACTTCTATAAACAAGTTATCGATGCTTTTGTTCAGAAGGAGCTGCGCATGGACTTCATTTATAAGTAAAGGTAAGACCATAATAACGTTTTTTTTATTAAATGTGCTTTTCATGATGGTATCCTTACATCACACTCAAATTTATAAGCGCAGGCCTAAAATTTACCGCATGCCTTTGGTAAGCGCCGGAGTGAGAAGAGGTTTTAAATTAATTACCGCCCCGGCGCTTATTCAAGGAAATACGGTATGTTTAATGTACCCTAAGATCTTTTGTTAAAATAAATGCAACACTGCAATTTTTTTTAGTTCCCTTTATTTAGAAAAGTACCGAAAAGTATCGAAATAATTGTAGTACCGGTACTGGTACCAAAATATTGGTATCGTTACAACACTACCAGATACAATGCAAACATGGCTCAGAGCAATATTGTAAGCCCCTGATTTCCATTAGATTTTATTGTCTTTATGTTTTCGGCAGCATAATTTCAGTAAATATTCCTGAGGAAGCGTTCTATGTCCTAAACAATTTATGGTCTTTAACAGGGAGGGATTAACTGGAATTGATATGGAATCACAGTAGGATGTCCTCATGTTTTCCACATGACTGAACAGTCATAACACGGTTTTTGTGCTGTTCATATGACTTTGGTTTTCAACGTAAAATTTTGTAAAACGTTTTGTACATACTGCCTAAGCTATCATACTTGCGCGTAACAAACTAGTCTGCCTGCAGTATTATTCTGCTGACTTAAAAGGGTCCTGTTATGCAAAACCAACTTTTGTTATCTCTTGGTACCGGTTTTTGTGTATGTGTATGTGTATGTTCTTAACATCGAAAATCACACCACATGAGGTATGGCGGAGATATTTATAGAACAACCTTGCCTTCTTCCAAACCTGCTGCAAATGAGCCGTTTAGAGTTTGAGATGAGTGTGATGTATGTTGCCTTTGTTCTGTCAGCAGATATCTCCATATATGGGAGAGGTTTACCCAAAGAGCTTTGTGCAAGTCTGCCATTTTTATTAAATTGTAATCCAAAGTTCTAGTCAAAATGTTCCTTCTTTTTTTCTATCCTCTTGTTTGGGGGGATACATGCACATGTATGCTAAAATCCTTCGCCGGTGCCATTTTTAATACAAAGTAGAGTATAGTTAAGTTCTTGTACTTATATCTGTCAGTAGACTCGAAATGTAAGCTCAAAAGACTACAACATGAATTACGGGGTGGAGACGCAGTCGAAGGAGGCTTGGCCTGGAGGAAGATTTTGACAAGTAAATAAGACCACCCACAAAACGGTACATTATGAAGAGACAGTCAGAAAGCAGCTTGGAGATAGTTTGCAAAATAAATCTATGCAAAATGTTTACCAAAGAACTACTATGCCATATTATGTAGACCACAAACAAGTGTTTCAAATGCAAAAATATATATATACTGTATATGACCCCAAACAATGCCCACACAAATCATTTCACTTGTTGGTGTGAGTGATTCAGTTTTTATTATTGAGTACAACTGCAATATAATCTACCATGGAGCTAAAAAAAGTTGGCAAGCACTTTGTCAAAGAAGGTGAGAAATGCTTTTTAATTTAAAAACAAACTCGAAACGACAAACAGTTGGCAATTGTGTTGCTCTCCTCTTCCCTCTTCCACCTCTTGCCATCTTAGCCAACAAGACGCTTCAAAAAACATAAAAATTATGTTAATAGTTCATTGGGGGTTTGTGTGCGTATGTGTAGAGTAGTCTATGGGTGCGTGTTTTGTCTATACACTCTGCTCGGTGTCCAGAACAGTTAACATCACAGGTGTCTTTGAAGAAGGAGGAAGGGATTTTTCAGAGCCTCTTTTGCTGCATTGGTTTTTCTAGGGTATTTACAGTATGACCTAGCCAAGGCCATTGCAAAGAGGGACAAATTGTAGATAAGGAGGCTTTTGGTTTGGTGAGCAAACACATTCCAATGGTTTGTCAGCTCTCATTGTCCATTCTGGCTTTCAAATTGCCTTGCAGAGTGGAAAGCTTCTCCGAGATGTTGTCTAACTTGTGATCAAATTTTAAGATCGCCAATATCTAAGTGCTTACAGCTCTGCCCAACCCATCCATCACTACAGGCAGCCTTTGGGCTCCATGAACGGCTGCCATCGTCTTCCGAATTTGTCGATAGACCAGAGCTAAGCTCAAACCAATCAGCAGATGTCCTGTTATCACAGTTTCAAATAAATAGATATCTTTAATGTCTTCAACTGAAAATAAAACAAATAAAACTTAAATCTACATCTTTTAAAAAATCATAGAGTTATTAAAGTTATTGGGAACGGTTTTAAAAAGCAGGGAGTTATACATGGTTAGATATGGTGCAGCCCTAGTTTTGTGCGTGATGATCTCTCTCTTTCTCTCTATTTCCCTGCTAACTCAGGCAAGCCCTCCCTCCCCCTTAACGGATGCCACCTGGCGGCATACCTGGCTTTTCCGGGAAATGACGGTAAACAGGGTAAGTAGATAAGGATAGAGAATGAGTGACCTAGAGATCCAGGATTGATCCTCGGGGACATATCGGGGCGGCATGGCGTAGTGGGTAGAGCAACCGTGCCAGAAACCTGAGGGTTGCAGGTTCGCTCCCTGCCTCTTACCATCCAAAAATCGCTGCCGTTGTGTCCTTGGGTGGGACACTTCACCCTTTGCCCCCGGTGCCACTCACACCGGTGAATTGAATGGTGAATGATAGGTGGTGGTCGGAGGGGCCGTTGGCGCAAATTGCAGCCACGCTTCCGTCAGTCTACCCCAGGGCAGCTGTGGCTATGAAAGTAGCTTACCACCACCAGGTGTGAACGATTGATGGGTTCTACATGTAAAGCGACTTTGGGTACTTAGAAAAGCGCTATATAAATCCCAGTTATTATTATTATTATTATATCCTTCCTAGTCCACCAGGAACTGAAAAACCCTGCCCCTTCTACTCACGTCCAAAATGGCCTTGGCCGTAAATGCGGGATGGCCATGGACAAGCCTAGGAGGAGGAGGAGGCACTTTACGAGGTCTCAGGTCATTGATACACGGCAGAGTCCAACTCCAATGATGGAAATGCAGACGGTTGAAACCATAAACAGGGTGGAAGGAAAGACCCCTGTGGTGGAAGTAATGAGAGAGTTATGGGCATATTCGCTCCAGGAAAGGTTGAGAGCCCAGTAAGCAGGTTTTTGATGTCAGACGCAGCGTATGGTGGCCTTCAGGTTTTGGTTGGCTCGCTCCGTATGGCCGTTGGACTGTGGATAGTAGCCAGAAGAGAGACTAGCTGAGGCCCCCCAAAACTTGCAAATTGCCTTCCACACAGCTGTTGCAAACTGGGGCCCTCTGTCAGAGGCAACGCCAACAGGAATCCTGTGAAGATGAAACACATGTTGGACCAGCAGATTGGCAGTTTCCAGGGAGGACGGGAGTTTAAATAGTCCGGCAAAGTGGACCTTCTTGGAGAAACGGTCTATTGTCATTGTGAGCACAACTTGTTGCCATTGGATGGAGGAAGTCCTATGACGAAATCCAGTTCTATATGTGACCAGGGACGGGAAGGAATGGGCAGCGGCCTCAGGAGTCCACTCTCGGTGGATCAGACATATGGAACACCGCCTGAAAGGAATGACTTGCCTGCTCACAGTATAAGTACAGGTGCTGACGCTTGCGACAAAGCCTCTCAGCTGAATGCTGAGAGGCATTGGCAGGCCAAAGCCACCAATGGTTGGTGTGAAGTCAATCTGGACGTAGTCTAAAATCCCACATTGAGCCGAGCATGTCCCAGCTGCTTGTCAGGATCTCCCTTTACCTCGTTGAGCCTCTTGTCTATTCAAACAGCCAAAGAGCTGCAGAGTTTTCCGTAGGACAGCCTGTCAGAATAAATATGTGTATATATATCACACAACTTTAGTATGCTTAAAGTCTGTTGCTATAGTTATAAGCTATTGTGCTCAAGTTAGATTTTTGTATTTGTGTAAAGCTGGCAATCCAAAAGATTGTCAGCCGTCTCTATCAGTGTTGGGTCCAGAGCCGAACACCGCCGTGACGCAGACAGAGCAGAGACAAGGCGATATCATCAGCGTCATCACATTTGCATTTTTGGCCTAGTGGTTAGAGTGTCCGCCCTGAGATCGGTAGGTTGTGAGTTCAAACCCCGGCCGAGTCTTACCAAAGACTATAAAAATGGGACCCATTACCTCCCTGCTTGGCACTCAGCATCAAGGGTTGGAATTGGGGGTTAAATCACCAAAATGATTCCCGGGAGCGGCCACCGCTGCTGCCCACTGCTCCCCTCACCTCCCAGGGGGTGATCAAGGGTGATGGGTCAAATGCAGAGAATAATCTCGCCACACCTAGTGTGTGTGTGACAATCATTGGTACATTAACTTTAACTTTAACTTTAATCATATATTGTGTCTAACTGGAGTTGTCGAGATTACCCCCTTCCCTCAGCGACAGCTTCAGTGGATGTAACAGGGACCTTCCAAATAAATAGAGGAAGCACGCGGGCTGGATTTTTAGAACGTAGTTTGGATCTGTAACTAGAATACAGCCCAAAACACGCGTCTCCTCATATGAGCCAAATCGAACTCTGTGTCTGCATGATTATTTGCTTCTTGTCTGATTAATAAACGTCATCAGTGTTTGAACCTGACAGAGCCCGAGCAGCATCTCTTTCTGGTGGAATCCGCAGGAAAATATTTCACATTGTCTTTGAGAATGCAGCAAAGGAGCCGCAGACAGTGACGACTCCATTCTGCCGTTGCCAATGCTGCTGCTCTTCCAGACAAGTGGAAGGTAGCAAAAGCCACGCAGGCATGTTAAGACTGGAACACTGCTAGCCAAAGTCAGAAGTGCAGCTGGCACTGGATGAGAAATGGGCGGACATCACTGGAGTCTCCAGAAAAGTGTTCAAGGCGACACAGCAAAGAGCAAGAATCAGTGAGTTGGGAGTGTGCTGGTGGTGAGCTGGGCTTGAGCGTGGAGAGTACCGCAAAAAACAGAGGTTTTAGAGCCTCAATCTTAGCATCTTGGCGGGAGCACAGGCTATAAAGACTGACTGGTTCTCCCTGTTACGCTGTTGTAGCAGAATGGACCCCAGAAGCAGAAGAGGTAGCGTTGTGCGTACCAACAAAGTGTTTAATATAAGCACAAGAAGGTAAAACACAAACCAATGATAGTGGTGGAAAAAGCCAGTGCCACGAAAAAACAGGCAGACAAAGAAGCAAAACAGGTAGACAAAGAAGCAAAACAGGTAGACAAAGAAGCAAACAAAATTTCTACCTAAGAGGAAGGTGGAGGAAATTTGGGCACAACAATGTATACAAAGTAACAAGGTAAATATTTATAGAGTCCGGGCAGGGAAAAACATTAAGGAGAAAGTTGGTGTCGTCTGATGTGTGTCAGGTGAGTGCAATCAGCCAATATAATGAGCAAGTGCAGGCTGGTTCTATGCAGGCATATACAAGCATTCAGAAATGTGGAGGGGGCATCATGTGTACATGCTGCTCTATCATGCTGCAGCATTTTTTTCCTGTGCTAATACAGTATAAACATTGCCTTCTTCATTGAATATGGTTGTTAGCTACAGTGTGTGTCCAACTCCAACCCAGAGATGTGTATTGCACTTCTTCAGGCTTCTACCTTCACATCTGAACAGCTTGGGTGTCCCACTCAAAGACAAAGCTCCTGCTAATAGCTCTCAAGGTCACGGGGGTACGCAGCCCCCGGACCACAATAAGGTGGCAATACCTCAGAGGGGAAACTTGTTTTTAAAAAAGTAGAATAAATCCACATTTAATCAACCATCACAACATTTATCTTAACTTGATGGCATAATTCTTAAATTGAATTCAACCTTAAGTAGGATACACACACAATAGTCAATATTTACAAAACTGAAAAGTACAGTAGTCTAATGAAAAATGCAAATCATTCTTCTCAAACTAGTTTATCATCAGGTCAGCTGCATCATGCCTCAAAGTTTATGTATTCTCCACTTATTTACACAGAAAAACTTAACAGCACTGCCTACAGTCTAGAGATTTGTATTTCATGTTGTGATTTACTTAAGCAACTAACAGGGAGTCAACAGTTGCCCTGTTCTTTTAAATTATATTATTTCATTGTGTTCTCTGACCAGTAAACAGAGGGAGACAGTAAAAAATAGCATATATATATATATTATTATATATATAATAACCTTCCTCCCTCATCCAGACACTTGAGGGAAATAGAGAGCAGAGCCAGGAAAAGCAGGCAGAAATTACAGGAATTAATCATCGTTCTTTATTGTTGTATTTATTAATAAACACTTTTTTTGCATAAAAAAGGGGTGTGTATTTGGGATCCAGCAGTTTTGTTCGATGGTGGTCATGTAAACAAACATGTTTTTTTTACACACATTTACTAATTTTAAGCTGAACACCTTGAAGTTACAGAGTGAGGTCTTTTCATGAAGTCCTCTCTTTCAGGAAGTTTTTACAATAGAGTGTAGTTTTGTTTTGAACTTAGTGGCAGTTAAAAGCTTAGTTGTCGACATTAGAGGGTCAAACTCGTACGTTACTGCAAACCGCAACCATCTGCTCCTGTCAATCAAAGAGGAGCATCTTAACAAAGTCCTATAACCGCTGCATTTGACACATGTCCTCTGAAGAAAGCGATGTGAATTCATCCCAAATGCTGCACTGCCATCTGGGCCACACTGACACCAAATCTGCAGGCTTAATTATTTATCTACCTGCCCCCTGAAGGCTGGTGTTTGCACCCAGTGCCACCACGCATAGCAAGCGCTGCTCATCTACAGGCTGGGCCCACTGGCGCCAGGCTGAGACATCTGCATCATGTGATAAGAGCATCACATCACGGTAGGGACGAGGAAGATGAGCTTGAAATGTGGCCACTGGGCGCCTTTGCGCACGGGTAGAGCCAGGCCGGCCTGTGCGCTGCGCTATGACTGTGCTTTGTGCCGCTGCGGGCCATCAACCAGCAGTCTGTAAATCATTCACTTCATTTCTGCCTAATTCTGCAGTGATGATGGCGTATTTATATGGCGCCCTATAAAGCTGAATTAGTGCAAAGTTACTTTTGAAGGCCGATATAAAATTACAGAGGCATCATAAAGATGTTGAGAGGCGCAATGATAATTAATCAAATAATGTGTTTTTTTCCTGATGAAGGCACACAAGTAGACAGAGTGCAATGAATGCATTTAATTTTTTAATTGTTTCTGCTTCAGACCGTTTTTTTCTATTTTTAAATCGGCAACTGTTTCATTCAAATTAATAATATCTACATTTATAAGGCGAGCTTCTAGCTTAAAGGGGCTGTTTTCAACTTGCTCACAGTTGCATCTTCCAAAGCAAAAAATATAGCAAGAACACCATTGGCTAGCTTTTGTTACCATTGTTTAACAGAACACATTTGTGTTAAAACGGTCTATATTTTTCACAATTACCGTATTTTTCGGACCATAGGGTTGGATTATAAGGTGCACTGCTGATGAGCGGGTCTATTCAGGTCTATTTTTATACTAAAGGGGTCATATTATGATTTTTTTCTAAATTTAAAACACTTCCTTGTGGTCTACATAACATGTAATGGTAGTTCTTTGGTCAAAATGTTGTAAAATGTTTTAACTTCAAGTCGCTTTCTGACAGTCGCATTAGGATGCGCCGTTTTGACAGTGTCTTCTCCCCGTCATCTTTGTTGTAGCGGTGTAGCGTGCAAGGACGGTAGTGGAAGAAATCTCAAAAGATGGAGCTAACTGTTTTAAAGGGGAACATTATCACAAATTCAGAATTGTTAAAACCAGTAAAAAGTTTTACCCATCATGCAATATCCCTAAAAAAAGCTTCAAAGTGCCTGATTTTAACCACCCGTCCATTTTCCTGTGACGTCACATAGTGAAGCCAACACAAACAAACATGGCGGAAAGAACTGCAAGCTATAGCGACATTAACTCGGATTCAGACTCGGATTTCAGCGGAGTGGAGGCAGGTAGCGAAAACGAAATTGAAGAAGAAACTGAAGCTATTGAGCCATATTGGTTTGAACCGTATGCAAGCGAAAACGACGAAAACGACACGACAGCCAGCGACACGAGAGAAAGCGAGGACAAATTCGGCGATCGCCTTCTAACCAACGATTGGTATGTGTTTGTTTAGCATTAAAGGAAACTAACAACTATGAACTAGGTTTACAGCATATGAAATACATTTGGCAACAACATCCACTTTGAGAGTGCAGACAGCCCAATTTTCATCAATTAATATATTCTGTAAACATACCCTCATCCGCGCTCTTTTCCTCAAAGCTGATCTGTCCAGTTTTGGAGTTGATGTCAGCAGGCCAGGGAAGCTAGGGTCGATATTCTTCTCTTGATCATCTTCGGTGGCATAAGGGACATCCAGGGGGTTTAGCTCGCTTGTTTGCGGGAACAAACTGCCGCCATTGCTTGCCGTGCTAGCGAGGTCCTTTGTCCCTGAATTGCTCACACACTCTGGCAGATTCAATGGGGGTCTGGCGGCAGATTTCTTTGACTTTATCGTTGGAAATGCATCTGCTTTGAGTGTCGCAGGATATCCACACATTCTTGCCATCTCTGTCGTAGCATAGCTTTCGTTGGTAAAGTGTGCGGAACAAACGTCCAATTTCTTGCCACTTTCGCATCTTTGGGCCACTGGTGCAACTTGAATCCGTCCCTGTTCGTGTTGTTACACCCTCCGACAACACACCGATGAGGCATGATGTCTCCAAGGTACGGAAAACAGTCGAAAAAACGGAAAATAACAGAGCTGTTTTGACCCGGTGTTTGAGAAAATGGCGGATTGCTTCCTGATGTGACGCCACGTTGTGACGTCTTCGCTCCAAGAGCGAATATTAGAAAGGCGTTTAATTCGCCAAAATTCACCCATTTAGAGTTCGGAAATCGGTTTAAAAAAAATATGGTCTTTTTTCTGCAACATCAAGGTATATATTGACGCTTACATAGTTCTGGTGATAATGTTCCCCTTTAACGACATTCAGACTTTACTTAAATCAATAACAGAGCAGCATCTCCTCATGCGTGGCTCAGTAGTGCAACAACAACGCCGTAAATGTGTTCCGTGAAAAAACGTCCGACCGGAACTCTCTGATAACTAAAGTTCTGTGGGTGAATTATGTAAACCCACTACACCGGTAGTTTTTAGTGCTTTCATAGCGAGTCTACTGACAGATATAAGTTTGAATTGTACGCTACTTTATATTACAAATGGCAGCAGCGAAGGATGAATGACCCACAACAAGGAGATAGAGAAAAATAAAACGCTTATCGACTACGGCGTTGGCACGGACTACATTGGCGGACCCGCACACATTTTCAGGACTTATGCAGATCCCAAATACACATCAGCAGGTACCAGGAGGTAAGTGTAACCCAGGTTAAAATCTGCAAATATACAAGGCGTTTGTATATTAGTTCTGTGTCCTGTCCCTTTAAATCACCGGTGTAGTGCGCACCATGTGACCTCTCGCCCCTCCCTAGATAACTCAAAAACTCTAAAAATAAAAATAAATTGATTTATTGGAATAAATATACTTTTAAAAATAAAGTCTGCCGAAGTTCTGGGTGTCCGCCTTGAAATGACACCTCACAATTTTGAATGATACAAAATTAACATTTTCATAATTGAGAGAGACATCCTGCATTGTTCAAAAAACAAGCTGAAGTCTGGTGAATCAACTTAATGAGATTAATCAATGCTATGGTGATAGCGCTGCTGCCATTTTATAGAATTTTATTCCATGGAACAATCTATAGAACTTTCAGCAGATAAAGGATAATGTCTATAGAATTTCTGTTAGACATTCTATAGAATGCCCAGTTCTATAGAACAATCTATAGACCTTTCAGCAGATAAGGTAATGTCTATAGAATTTCTGTTAGACATTCTATAGAATGCCCAGTTCTATAGAACAATCTATGGACTTTTCATCAGATAATGTAATGTCTATAGAATTTCTATAGGATATTCTATAGAATTCCCAGCTCTATAGAACAGTGAAAAGACCTTCCAGCACATGAAGCTGATGTCTATAGAATTTCTATAGAATTTTGAATACATATTCTATAGAATCTTCAGTTCTAAAGAAATTCCGACGAAATTCTATAGCGTTCTATATATTTCTATAGAGATTCTATAGAACATTTTTTGCAGGGGTGATCGCGCTGAGCCAACCGCGTACCGAACGCGAGTGTTTTAATGTGCTGCAGGGTCTTCCTCATTCAGAGTGGGGGGAAGCCAGCCGACAGCTGTGGACAGGTTTGTGTCTCCATAAAACCATAAAACGCTCTTGCGTTTCATTTACATGGTTGTGCTCATTGTAAACTTTTAGTGCTTCCTACTGGGCTACAGGGCTGCCATCGTGACTCATTAAATAGGGGAACTGGTGAGTCATGAATGACAATGCTACATGCTATGCTAGCGGCGCCGAGCATTAGCATTAGCATTAGCATCAATTTTATACAATGGGTTTCAGTTCATATCCTGTTTATGGTAAAGTGTTATATTGACTATTTGAATTTATTTATAAACTTACTCTAGGCAGCACGTTTTTTTAACAAACATACTCTAATCAGGCGAGATTACCCATATAGTGTTGTAGATGAGTTAGCGAGAACAAATCAAGCGCCCCAACCCCACTAGCCTTCCCGGAACTCCGCCAGCATCCATGCCTTGAAAGCTAATGAAGGCGCCTGTGCTGGCAAAGACGCTGATTGTTCACGACGCCAGGGGCGCGAGTTGGCGGCTCAGGTGGACATTGCAGGAGAGACACGCAGCTGCGCTTCTTATTTGAGTTCCACAGCCAGAGCACCGTGTGTATGTGCAAGCAAGTTAAACTGTCAATCATGGATGCCAAGACGTGACCGAAAAACTGGATTGCTTCCCGCAGCAGCTGGACACCACTGCAGCAGCTGAGAAAATAGCCGAATCAGTGATACACTTGACCACTCCGATATCAGTGATGCAGAAGACCTGGCCTTCTCCATCACTGAAAACATTGGACCCCGTCAGCCAGTAGACCATCCGGAGCTTGTACTTCTGAGCGGCCGCAATGTTTGCTAGCAGAATATTACGTGATCGCCATACTCCCGCATACATAATAGATGGAAATCAGAACATAGGGTACACTGATTAATGGATGTGATGTCAGCTCTACCATAGTGATGTCATATTTGGTTAGGACAAATTCACAGGTACAGTTTGTCAACGCCACCATTGTTTGACATTTTTTTACAATCCACGTTTCCATATGAGTTCGGAAATTGTGTTAGATGTTGTTACGTTCCCAGTTGGCTCAGAGTCTAGGGATCGTAGGGGAACGCAACACAAGTGTATAAACCAAATGAGTTGTAAATTAAAGACACAGAAGCCAAGAATTGAAAACAAAAACTAGTGTTATTGAAAAGTAACCATAGGGGGCAGGGCCGGCCCGTGGCATAGGCCGTATAGGCAAATGCTAAGGGCGCCGTCCATCAGGGGGCGCCACGCCAGTGCCACAAATGTTGGGAGAAAAAAAAAAAAAGAAAAAAAAAGTTGGTACTATTATTTCTAAATACAAAAAATAATCCCACGTTAATTAAAATGCAAAGTAAAGCCTATTTAATAGAAATATTATTTGTTACAACATTACGCCCCCCCCTCCTCCCCCGCACGGTGCGCCCCCTCCCTTCCCGTATCGTGACTCTTTTTGGACGTCCCCACATCAAAAAATCAACACAAGATGCCAAAACTGTCAGGTGCCCAGGGAAGAAAAAAGAGAAAAGAAGAGGAGGAGAAACGAGAAAAGACAGAGGTAGCAGGTAGGTAACGTAGCCTACATGAAATTATTTGTCTGTTACAGAATGTGATAGTAACCTGGCTTTTTAGCATTAAGCTAATGTTACATGATTCGGCAATTGCTAATAGTTCTGTTTTAACGTCGGGTTAATATTGTGGAGGGGGCTAAATTGTTATGGAAAATAATAATGTAACGTTAGGTAATTACAGTACTCCCACTTTACATTCCTCAGGGACATTTCTTTCTTTCTTTAGTTTATTTCGAACATGAACACACTTACATCATAATACATCACACAATTTCATATCATTTCATTTTACATCATGCCCGAAAAGGAGTAGGAAGAAGCAAAGCTTATTTAATCCTACCTCTTTCCCACTTCAAAGCGTTTACAAATATATAGAATCATTAACTGACCTTTTTATATAATAAAATAACATCTATGAATTAGTATACAACAGTTTTGTAATATGTAATTAATTAATTAATTCAGTCATTATTAACATACTGAGATGAAGAATATCTTATTTTCAATAAGGTTGAAAGTATTTCTCATAATTCTTCTTCTTTGTACTCTGTAAGCACTATTATTTTGAACAACCTCTTAAACTGGATCATATCAGTACAATTTTTTACTTCTTTACTTAATCCATTCCATAATTTAATTCCACATACTGATATGCTAAAAGTTCTAAGTGTTGTACGTGCATATAAATGTTTGTATTAGATCTCTCTCAAGCAGGTGTTTTTTGTTTACATTGTTATTGCCTTCTGGTTAGCTAATGTTTGCCCTGCAGGTAATAGTCACTTTTCCACCCCTTTATATATTAGGTATAGTTGTAAGTAAAAAAAAAAAGGTCAAAGACAAAGCTATTCGGGTTCTTGTGAGTATATACACTTCACTGCCGATGTGGGGGGGCGCCACCTAAAATCTTGCCTAGGGCGCCAGATTGGTTAGGGCCGGGCCTGATAGGGTGGGTTACAACAAGAGACACTAGCCTAGCTTGGGAATACAGGTGCTGTCAAAGAAATGAACAAAACATACCAAAATACACCTCTAGAAAGGAAAAGGTAAGCTGACTAACTAAAGCTATTTAATTAGCACAAACCAAAAACCTACCTACCTACTCTAGCCAAAGAGGGTGTCCAAAACATACAAGGGTGACAGCTACCACTAAGCCTGGTGTCTCTATACACAAACAAATCCTACGTGTGTAGTGTATAGAAGCCTCTGTCTAACTTTTCCCAAGACTAGGTTGCAGATAAGGTCAAAAAAATGAAGACAAGAAAAAAACGGGTGGCACAAGTTTAGCAAAGAGCTTAACAAAAATGGTTACAAAACAAAATAGCGGCAAAGACAAAGTAGCATCTCTCAAAGCTCCACACAGCATGTCAGAAAAAGAATCCACCTCATCCAGTGGTGAGCAGGTGGTTTTAAGCAGCACAGGAGGATGAATGGTGGACCGGGATTGGCTGGCTGATCAACAGGTGAAATGAGTAGCAGCTGGAAACAGGAACCGGTTGATTGGCAGCAGAGATCGTGATTAAGTGTGACCTGTACAAACAATAGAATAAGAAACACAAAACAAACAAACCACCACTACGTGGAACGTAACAGATGTAAATTTAAACGGAATACAAGGATTTGCAAATCATTTTCAACCCATATTCAGTTGAATATGTTACAAAGACAACATATTTGATGTTCAAACTGATAAACATTTTTTTTTGTTGCAAATAATCATTAATTTTAGAATTTGATGCCAGCAACACGTGACAAAGAAGTTGGGAAAGGTGGCAATAAATACTGATAAAGTTGAGGAATGCTCATCAAACACTTATTTGGAACATCCCACAGGTGTGCAGGCTAATTGGGAACAGGTGGGTGCCATGAATGGGTATAAAAACAGCTTTCCAAAAAAAGCTCAGTCTTTCACAAGAAAGGATGGGGCGAGGTAAATCCCTTTGTCCACAACTGCGTGAGCAAATAGTCAAACAGTTTAAGAACAACGTTTCTCAAACTGCAATTGCAAGGAATTTAGGGATTTCACCATCTACGGTCCATAACATCATCAAAAGGTTCCCAGAATCTGGAGAAATCATTTCACGTAAGCGGCATGGCCGGAAACCAACATTGAATGACCGTGACCTTCGATCCCTCAGACGGCACTGTATCAAAAACCGACATCAATCTCTTAAGGATATCACCACATGGGCTCAGGAACACTTCAGAAAACCACTGTCACTAAATACAGTTTGTCGCTACATCTGTAAGTGCAAGTTAAAGCTCTACTATGCAAAGCGAAAGCCATTTATCAACAACATCCAGAAACGCCGCCGGCTTCTCTGGGCCCGAGATCATCTAAGATGGACTCATGCAAAGTGGAAAAGTGTTCTGTGGTCTGACGAGTCTACATTTCAAATTGTTTTTGGAAATATTCGACATCGTGTCATCCGGACCAAAGGGGAAGCGAACCATCCAGACTGTTATCGACGCAAAGTTCAAAAGCCAGCATCTGTGATGGTATGGGGGTGCATTAGTGCTCAAGGCATGGGTAACTTACACATCTGTGAAGGCACCATTAATGCTGAAAGGTACATACAGGTTTTGGAATAACATATGCTGCCATCTAAGCATCGTCTTTTTCATGGACGCCCCTGCTTATTTCAGCAAGACAATGCCAAGCCACATTCAGCACCTGTTACAACAGCGTGGCTTCGAAAAAAAAGAGTGCGGGTACTTTCTTGGGTCGCCTGCAGTCCAGACCTGTCTCCCATCGAAAATGTGTGGCGCATTATGAAGCGTAAAATACGACAGCGGAGACCCCGGACTGTTGAACGACTGAAGCTCTACATAAAACAAGAATGGGAAAAAAAATTCCACTTTCAAAGCTTCAACAATTAGTTTCCTCAGTTCCCAATCGTTTATTGAGAGTTTTTAAAAGAAAAGGTGATGTAACACATTGGTGAACATGCCCTTTCCCAACTACTTTGGCACGTGTTGCAGCCATGAAATTCTAATTTAATTATTATTTGCAAAAAAAAAAAGTTTATGAGTTTGAACATCAAATATCTTGTCTTTGTAGTGCATTCAATTGAATATGGGTTGAAAAGGATTTGCAAATCATTGTATTCCGTTTATATTTACATCTAACACAATTTCCCAACTCATATGGAAACAGGGTTTGTACCTCTTAGTGTTTACATACGACAGTCAAATCTCCATTTAAACACAAATAGATCTAAAAAAAACAATCAGTTATTAGTCTTAAAGGGGAACTGTACTTTTTTGGAATGTTTCCTATTGTTCACAATCATTATGAGAGACTTGACGACAGACACATTTGTTTTAATGCATTTTGAATAATGAATAAATGCAATCAAAAGTCAGCTTACAATGGAGCCTATGGGAGCCATTCTATTCTGCCTATAAAGCCCTTAAAAAAACATATGAACACCTCTATTAAGGTTTTATATACATGATGTAAGTAATGTAGTAACGGCACATTTATAATAACATTTGTGTATTTTTATCATTTTGAGCATATGCAACCAAAATAAATTAAAAAACTCATCACGACGTTCGCTTTTTTTATTTAACATCACTGATTAGTACTCATTGCAGACTTCATGAGAGCCAACAAACATAATAAAACATCATTAGGATGCCGACTGATAGGATGTTCACAAATTTCCATTTAGAGTGACTTAAAATCCTCGCGAAGAAAAGGGGGTTGGAGGTAAGCGTCTTTTTGTGTCGTTCTCGCCAATTGGTATGGTACGATATGCTCTTTATTGTCATTGTACAACAAAATGTAATTTTCACCACAAACCCATTCAAGATTAGACAACTAAACATTGTACAGGGCAACAGAACAACAATTGTAATGGGTCGCCAATTACGGCGCCCCGTAAAAGGTAGGAAAAAGGTAGAGGCTAGGGAAGGATGAGTTAAAAAGAAAAGTTGATTGCACACTTAGCTCCTATGGGTTGAAAAGGCACAGACTGGGTTCGAGAAAAAACCTAGCAGCGGATAAGCACATATAAACATGTTGACACAGAAACCACAAGACTTGCAACATGGGGGAGGGTGCTGGCATCTGGCCTGAAGCTGCCAGCCATTAGGACACTGCTCTGTTGTCCTTCATACCACATGTGGTGAAGCACTGGCAATGACGTGGGGTGGGGGTAGGGGTGTGTGTGTGTGTGTTAAGTCTGTATGCATGGAGTCCCTCTGCATGCGGTTGCAAAGGAACAGAGTTTATCTTTCCAGGTGTTGATAGGGTAGGATTTTGCTTCGTCTTCACTGCACTGTCCTTGAGGGGAATCTTGAAGCAACGACCTTGCCATGGTCCCAGCCAGGAAAAACAATCAAGGTTAGAATAGTTGTGTTTGAGCGAGCAAAAACAATTGTAAATGTCCACTCCTAATTGTCTATTTCTGGTTCTCAAATTCCTCCAGTCATTTGTGGCAGCTTTGGGGTACTTTGAATGGCTGCCAGCATCTTCCAATGTGTCGATAAATCGGATAAACGCTTACTCCGATCAACAGATGTTCTGTTATCATCATTCCGAATATGTAGACCTTGACTGAAGGGTCGCCAGGCACCCAGCAGTCCTCTTCTCCCAAGAGTCTGTCGTGTATCCAGCATCAACGGTTCCGTCAAGACAGACAGGTTTCCCTGAACCCGAGATCTTGTCAATTTTGTTGAGAGAATAGTTGATTAATTCCATTGTTTAGATGTTGGAGAGCAGTGCAAAAAGAGGCAGCAAAAAAGTTCAACAAGACAGACAGAATGAGACAAAGAGAAGAAGCAGGGCGAACAATTTAAACATTACACACAAGCTAGGGTTCACGGCACCGCAATAAATAGATTGTCTGAGTTAGCGCTTATAATAACAATATCACTAATACTAGAGGACCTCCTATTGGCTCCGCTATAAGCGGACTTTGATTTGCGTTTATTTACAAGTTAGAATGCATTTAAAACATTTTTTAAATCCATCCGTCGTCATGTCTTACCTAATGATTGTGAACGATAAGCAAAATTCCCCCAAAAAGTGCAGTTCCCCCTCTTGGAAACAGTGATGCATTGTTTTGCTCTCTGTAACCATGTTTAATGTTTTTTAGTTTTTTTGGGGTGAGGGAATTCCACATTTATTATTTGGACAACCCCCAAGGACAGTTCTCTGGGCCGACAAGAAGTGTTGACACTCAAAAGAAAAGTGTATCCAGACTCTATTTAGCACAAAGGTGACTTGTCCAGGGTGTACCCCGCCTACCGCCCGGATGCCGCTGAGATAGGATCCAGCACCCCCCGCGACCCTGAAAGGGATAAACGGTAGAAAATGGATGGATGAATGGTTAGTAGATAGTCATTCTAGTGCAACTGCATGAAGATAAGCAGAGCATCATGTTGTGCAAACATCCACATTGCACAATCTAATTACAGGGGCGTGGTCTTTGATGCACGCTAAACTAAACTTCACGAAAGCCTATTCAGTGAAACAAGGCGACACGGCTGCAGTTCATTTCCTGCCGCCAGGTTAAAGTGCTTGATTTGACATGCAGCAGAGCCTACTTTTTAAATGTTAATATCACATACTAACACAAATTTTGGCAGCCAAAATCGTGATGTAAATGTGCCTAATTGTGCAGACCTATCACTGAATGCTCACCACACAGCTACTGGAGTAGAGTTAATAGAAACTAACTGTACCAGGAGCTTACCTACAGCCATAGCTGTTAATGCAAATGTTTTTGACCAGGTGCCAATTAGAGACTCCGGTTGTTATTCACTTTTGTAAACCGTTCACCTGGCGTCTCTTGCCCTCTTTATGTTGTCTGAGGGGAGGCTCACTGTCCACAGTTTGACAACACGTGTCCTCGCTTATTGCATGTATTAAAGAAAATGTGCTGCATTGAAATGACCATAAAAATATATTTTGCTGTGCGCATTGAACATCCATCCATCCATCCATTTTCTACCGCTTATCCCTTTCGGGGTCGCGGGGGGTGCTGGAGCCTATCTCAGCTACAATCGGGCGGAAGGCGGTGTACACCCTGGACAAGTCGCCAACTCATCGCAGGGCCAACACAGATAGACAGACAACATTCACACTCACATTCACACACTAGGGCCAATTTAGTGTTGCCAATCAACCTATCCCCAGGTGCATGTCTTTGGAGGTGGGAGGAAGCCGGAGTACCCAGAGGGAACCCACGCAGTCGCGGGGAGAACATGCAAACTCCACACAGAAAGATCCCGAGCGCAGGATCGAGCCCAGGACCTATATGTTTTGAGGCAGATGCCCTATGCAACAATTAATTGTGTTGGTGAATGTATACAATTTGTAACCCAGGAATGGCAGCAGCAGAGTTGAAAATAATTGATTCTCCACACTGGAATGAAATGAAAACATACGCTTTTGTAGAAATTGGCATCTCCAATGCCAATTACTTGCATCGACTGGATCCAATGCAGGTGTGCTTGAAAGGGAGCAATCAGGCTATTGAGAGCGAATGCGTCTCCGGAAAGAAAGATGGTTTTCTTCGTCTCTGTTGTTGGACTTTGAAGTGATTCTCTGGTGTGAATGACAGAGATGCCACCAAAGGGTCAACAAACAATCTTCTCTAAACAAAAAATCTGGCATCCTGCTGAGAAGAATGATCCGGGGATAAAGATCGCATCCCTCCCTGCTTCTGACATTACTTGCACTGACAAGCCAGGATTATTTGACTTGCTTGGAAAGAAGAACCACACCTACTGTATATAAGACATGTGCATATTGTTGCCCTCAGAGACCTTGGACCAAACCATCCTAGATGTGCTGCACTTCCAGGACATGCACATAATTCACCCGGGCACCCTCAGATGACAATAAAAGGTGATTAGCATTAGCTTCCTGCAGTAGAAGGATGGCTGCTCGTCCTATGAATAATAGTGTCTGCTCTTTCTGGAAAGGACTCACGTTAGAATCTAACATCATTTGAAGATCATAGGCTGGAATTGCAATGAGAGGCTGACCTCCAAATATTAACTGCACTTAAATTTTGATGATGATTGAAAAATGAATTTAGGGCCTCTGTTACAGTTCTCAGTTTAAGAGCACAGAAACAGATATATGTGTCCGCTGGTTAAAACAGTATCTAATTATTCAGACAATGCAGTGATGTGTTCTTGGTCCAGGCCTCTTCAGCAGAATGTATTTACATTCCATTATAAATTAAACATTCAGTATTATATTTATTTTGTATTTCAATACTTTACATCATATTTTCCAAAATAAACTTTCATTCACATTTGTAGTATCAAAATAAGGTACATTTTGCATTAAAGAACAACTATTCTTTCAAAAAGCATATTCAACTATCTGTTAAATAGACTAGTACTTTGTCACGAGTAAATTATGCACTGCTTGAGTATCTACATACATGAAATAAAAGGATAAGAGAAATGAATGTTGTCTAAAATGCTTAACATTACCTTAACACTATGTTTAACAACTCACAAAACATCTTATATTCATACGATTCACATTTTAAATATCCAACACACATATATAAATATCTGGAGCCAAAAAGTATTACATCTTCCTTAGACGCACAAACAGTGATGCGCCATTTTACACAACAAGGGAAAAAAACGAAAAAGTATTACTGTTGAAATACGGCCAGAAAACCACTTGTATTTTCAAATAATGTCACAGAAGTAGACTCTTTTTGTATTTAACAACATTACAAATATGTACATATCGTTTGTAATAGTTTAAATTGATACCACCTGTTAAAACAATAAATAATTAATGAGACAATGCAGCAATGTGTTCTCATCCAAACCTCCTCAGCAGAAGAGGAAGTTACTTGGGGGGGTGATCGACGGGGGGACCACAGGTTGGATGGTCGGTTGACTTTATATGTGTTATTTCCCTTTAGGAATAAGGGAGTTCTGATTGTGGGCCTCGGTGCTATCCATCCAGTCTGTCTCTACTATCTTGTCGATTAGCTGAATACTTTCTTACACTGTGAAGTTGCTTATGGTGATACTATGTTTGGTGCGATTACCCACTGGGATTTTCACATAAGACTGCTGGATATGGTGGACTTCGACCAGACCATCACCAATATCTAGTTGGCTAACGTCAAAGAAGGCAACAGACGGGTTGAAATCAGCAGGTACCTTACACTTGATGTGGGAAATGTCACTGTTTTTTAAACCTGTCCCAAGATAGCTCAACCCTGACATCATCAGAACCATCCCCCACTATCTAACATTATGAACTGGTCAAATCTCAACGAGATGATTCTATCATTGGTCAACTCATCAGAATAAAAAGAAACCACCAACAAACTGAGAAGTGAAATGAAAAGAGGAGTCGCTGTTCCCGTGGGAAAACTTCTGTACCAGTGGTAGAAGCTCCACCTTGAAAATGGTCTTTTATAACAGAAAACAAGTCACCGAAGTCAATGCATTTTGCCTGACCAGTACTGATCCCTGGCATTAAAACACCTCCATAATAACATGAGTCATATGGGAACAGAAAGCGTCTTGGGCCTGGCTAGAGACCGTTTTTACTGGCCACACATGAAGCAGGATGTTGATGCTTACCTAACAAAAAAATGTCCCTGCCTCAAGGAGAAGAAGCCTGTCTCACGCATCAGAGCACCGATGGGAGGGATTACCTCACCTTCACCCCTGGAGCTCGTCTCTAGCGATTATCTTCACTTGGAACCAAGCAAGGGAGGCTTTGAATACATCCTGGTCATCTTGACCATTTCACAAGGTATGCTCAAACTTATGCTACAAGAAATAAATCCGGAAAGATCGCTGCAGAGAAACTATTTGAGGACTTCATCCCGGTTTGACCAGGGAGAGAATTTGAAAATACATTATTCAAAACCCTGCAACAAATCAGTGGAATTAGCCATTCAAGGGCCACACCCTATAGCCCCCAGAGTAACCCAGCAGAAATATTTAACCACACTTTGCTCCAAATTCTCAGAATCTTAGATGAGAAAGAGAAAGGAAGATGGAAAGAGCACGTATCACAAGTATTCCATGCTTATAACTGTACCAGGGATGAAGAAACAGGGTTTTCACCTTCCTTCCTAATGTATGGTCGCCACCCACGTTTACCAGTGGACATGATATTGGGATTGGAAAACCAAAAAGAAGCCACTTCACCAAGAAGATATGCTGACAAGTGGGCGCAGAAAATGAAGAAAGCTTACACACTCGCCTCCGAGAACAGCCAACCTTCCAGTACCTGAGGAAAGAAATGAATACGATAAAGGTGTTGTGCTTGAACCAGGTGACCGTATCCTGGTAAGAAACCTGAGTGAGAGAAGGGGCCCATGTAAATTACGATCATACTGGGAGAACAATGTCTATGTTGCAAAGGAGAGACTTGCTGATGGACCTGTTTACTAAGTCACACCATCAACAGGTGAAAACAGACTTCAAACACTGCTTCAATTGGTTAACCTGTAGACTTACCCCAGCAACCACCTAAATCATCATCTAAAAGAAAGAAAGACTCACCTTGTGACTTACCTGTAACACCAGTGGAACCATGGTTTAGGTCAAAAGTGAAGAAAAGGCAGGAACATAGGAACATTTAAGAACTGAACCTAGTCAAAGCAGTGGGTCTTTAGAATCCGATGATGAAGCACCGAGACACTGGCTAACAGTATCAGAAATTAAAGCACTTGAAATTACACAAGCTCGACCATAGTATGACCCCCAAGGAAACCTTGAGCATGTCACAAACAATCAAAGATTTGAGCAAGCGAGGTCATCCATCCAAGAAAGGAGAGTGGAAATGGCTGTGAGAGAGAACATAGATGTTAATGATGTGATACCAAAAACGAAGAACAATTACCTGTTGAAGTATTGGGTTCAAATCATGAGCAGGAAAACAAACCATATGAGGGAAGAGGCCGCAGCAAGTCCTCAGACTAGGCAACCTGATTGTAGTCAAACCAGCGACCTAGTGCGATGGAGGTCAACCCAGGACAGAAGACCTACTCAGAGGTTCACATATGACTCCTTAGGCCAACCCTCTTACCAACCCCAAACCAGTGTCAATGCGGTGGGAGCCCATGGGACACAATTCATGCCAACATGGGAGTTGGGAACATGACATCAAACAAACCCTTCATTGTCCCATTTTATCCCTCAACCATGATGTACACTCTGCCACTCTTCGCATATTAATTGGCTATCATCTACAGCAGTGGTGGGCAAACTTTTTCTCTAAATTTGACAGACGGGCCGGGCGAGCACTTGATGCATTTCATCATATCTGTTGGAACTAAGAGTAGTTTTCTCAAACATGAGCTATTTTAATCATAAAACATCTATTTTTAACTATTTTTAAAGGTTTGAACACTTACATTTTCTTTTAGTGGGAGCATTGTTGTTGATCATCCTTTTTTGCCGGTGCGTCAAAGTCTAGTATCTGTTTTGTTGTGGCAATTTCTCAAAATAGATCTTTGCTCAGTTTTGTTTTAATATTTGGCGGGCCAGATTAAAGGGACCAACAGGCCGGATTTGGCCCGCGGGCCATAGTTTGCCCATCCCTGATCTACAGTATACATACAAATACCATAGGGTATTTGTTTTGTTTTTACTGTGAACTTGCCTTACGTGTTGAAAGGTTCTTGTTTGGGAAACGTTGAAAGGTTCTTGTTTGGGAATAGTTGCATTGGGACACCCCTGATTGCAACATTGGTTCTGTTGCTGCAACATTATCATTAATAGTCAATTTTAAAGCAAAGGCCCTGTCAGAGCATTTTACGATAATTTTTCAGTAATTTTATTATATTATCCAGCGGGTAACTCCTTTTTACACTAGTATGACACCACTGCTATTCAAAACATTGTCCAGTTAATTACATTTTTATCATGGCCTCAGCTTGAACCTGGAATATATAATTTACATGTACTGTACATATGAAGACTTCAGGTTTATTTATTGAAAAACAGGAGCAAGATAGCTAATTTCCAACTGTTATAATCTGGCATGTATGTCAGATAGCAACTACAGAAAATGAATTTGATTATCTTAAATGCCGAAACGCTAGACACATAATGTCGGCTCACATTATGTCGCCCCTCACTCTAATTTTAATTCTGGGGGGTCGTTTTGGATGGGGGACAGCGGACATTCCGCAATCAGGACGCGCTTGATGAGAAAAGGTCATATGTGTCAATGCAACATTTTTTATTAATTCTGTGCGAAAAGCGTCAGAGATGATAGAGGATCCAAAGGTCACGTGTGTCATCACGCCTCGTGGGGGCTGTGGGTGCGTGGGCGGCGATAGAAAAGTTTTGGGGGTGGGCTGCAGTGCCCTCCACCACACTCCGTAAGCGAACAAGAGCAATGTATCTGCTGGGTCAGATAAGCAGCGGCGTGTTGCTCACTGTTCTTCCCATTAGCGTTCACCACCTTTTGTCGGGGGCGGAGTTACCTTCCGTTGATCACCATCAGCAGCTGCAGCCCTCGGACCGCCACACGCAGATAAACACGACTGCCACAGGAGAACGAATGGCCTGCTTGATATGCACGGCAGAGGCGATCATTATCGAGGTGTTATTGCCGCAACAAACGCATCCGACCAAATCACTTTTTGTCAATTAGCTCCATGAGGAATGATCGAGGAGAGAGAAAAAACAACACAAAGGTGGCAAACGTGATGCGGATGCAGGATGGAGGCCATTGTCTTTATTCATCAGCCATACTCATTCATTTCTAGTACACTTTGTAAGGAAACTTAATAGTTAGGGACCGTAACGTGAATAGAATTTGAATTATAACAACACAAACTTTTTCCACTGAGCACCTCAAAACACATATATATATATATATATATATATATATATATATATATATATATAACTAGATATGTCACGCCAGTATGAGCTGCGTACATATGGCAAGTTAGTAAATAAGTAAGTACATTTTATTTATAATGCGCTTTTCACAGATAAAATCACAAAGCGCTGTACAAAACATTGGTGACGTAAACAACAATTCAATTAAAATAACAGGGGCAACATCATAAAAAGGATACAAAGTGGATTAAAATTGATAGTTAAAAGTTGCATCAACTAAAAGCTTTACTAAAAAGAGAAGTTTTCAAATGTTTCTTAAAAGTTTCAACACAGTCAAGATCACGGAGGGACTGGTGCAAATTGTTCCAGAGTCTGGGAGCTATAGCCTGGAATGCCAAGTTTCCGCGGGTTTTAAAATGAGTTTTTGGGATCTTTAGACTTAGACTTAGACTTAGACAAACTTTAATGATCCACAAGGGAAATTGGTCAACACAGTAGCTCAGTTACAATGATGGAAAGTGTAAGGATGGAAAGGACAATGCAGGTATAAATAGACTAATATAGCGATAAAAAAAATCTAACATTTATACGAATATATACATATGTGTACAGTATATTATAAAGACAGATATATTATATTATGTCTATAACAAATATACAATATATACCAATGACCATGTACAATATTACAGTATATGTGACAGCAGCAGCATAAAATAGAGAGTAGATCCAGCAGAAAATAGAAAATAGACATTAAAAACAAAGAAAAGTAGCTAACATGTCAGGTAATAGGCAGATATCATTTATTGCTGTATGGTGAGTGATTATACAGCTGGATGGAGTGTGGAATGAAGAAGTTCTTGAATCACATAGTGCGGGAAGGAAGCTGAAGGAGCCTGTTGGAGTATGAGCTCCGCTGTCCCTTAATTGTCAGGTGGAGTGGGTGGGCATGATTGTCCATGATGGCCAGCAGTTTGTCCAGTGTCCTCCTATCCCTCACTGACACAAATGCCTCCAACTGCGTGCCAATAGTTTGGCCGGCTTTCCGGATCAGTTTATCAATCCAGTTTGAGTCCCTTTTGCTGGTGCTGCTCCCCCAACCAACCAATGCAAAGTACAGGGCACTGGCCATAACAGACTGATAAAATATCTCCAACAGCTTGCTGCACACATTAAAGGACCTAAGCTTCCTCAGGAAAAAGAGTCTGCTCATGCCCTTCTTGTAAACAGCTTTGCAGTTGTCCTTCCAGTCCAGTCTGCTGTTCAAACGGACTCCCAGGTACTTATACTGCTCCACTACTGCCACCACCCGGCCCTGGATCTTGATGGGCTCCACCGGGGTCACTCTCTTCCTGAAGTTGATGACCAGCTCCTTGGTCTTGTCCACATTAAGGACCAGATGGTTCGCCTGAGACCACTCCACAAAGTCAGCGATCAGTGTCCTGTACTCCAATTCCTGTCCCTCTCTGATACACCCGACCACAGCAGAGTCGTCAGAGTATTTCTGCAGGTGGCAGGACCTGGAACTATACTGGAAGTCTGAGGTGTACAGGGTGAACAGGAAAGGAGACAGGACGGTCCCCTGTGGCGCACCTACACCACTGACCACAGTATCCAACAGGGAGCTCCCCAGTCGCACAAACTGGGGCCTGTCAGACAAGTAATCAGTGATCCAGGAGACAATGGATGAACTGACACTCATCCTGAGCAACTTGTCACTCATTAGAATTTGCTGCAAAATACACCGTACGGTTGAAATGGTGACACTGGTAATAATCTTTCACAGGTAAGATTATTTTGTTAACAAAAAATGTAATCTCTTAATAGAACATGGTTTTACATTGACAATAAAGCAAACGGCATGAACATCGGTTGATTAATGAGCAAGTTGTAATTTATTTTCGATATACGACGAGTTGTTTTGCATTGCCTGAAATGAGAAAGTAACCCCTCTAAGATGGCCGCCATCTAGGCACGTTACTTAACATGGCTGCTATATTGCATCGTATCAAGCTAATATATATATATATATAGGCCATCCCAGCAAAATGGTACTATTTGCTTGTGGTAAGGCTTTCAAAATACACGTATATTTCTGTCTATTTTCAACTCTAAATCAGATAGTAATTATATTGTTACCAGCATAGCTATGTGAGCTACAGTGCTACAGTAATGGAATAAAAAAACAAGAACATTTAAATATATGATGAGAAATGTTTTATAAATTGAAAGCGGACCCCTCTGAATTTTTGGCAAATATTACCTTGATAGTATTATCTATCTACAATGAGGTGGCAACTTGTCCAGGTTGTACCCCGCCTTCCGCCCGAATGCAGCTGAGATAGGCTCCAACACCCCCCGCGACGCCGAAAGGGACAAGCGGTAGGAAATGGATGGAGTATTATCTATGTCTTAGAATTCTATTGTGTGTGTATGAAATTATCTTGTCAGTTTCATATACATTGCGCCAGTGTGATAATGTGTGTGGGTTGTGGGCGGGGGTTACGCCGGCAGTTGTTGAGTGTGCACGTTTTTATTTTCTTGTTTTGTCTTGCATGTCCATGATTAAACATCACTAACATATCACCGTCTGTGCTAGCAGCCATTATATTACTAGTCCTATTTGTGTCACTAAACCGCTGTTCACAGTTACTCCACCAGATAGCGCCGCATGTTTCTTAGTTAAGACAGCTCGGCACGGCACAGAAGAGGAATACGTTCTTTGGCTTAACTATCCAAACGTGTCTCTTCTTTACTGTGTTGCAGATTGAATGGTAACTGTAGACAGGAACACAGTCTCAGTGTGTCTACAAAGCAATTCAGGTTGAAGTCACAGCCCATCAAGGATGGAACAAAAAAACTAAATAAAGCAAAAAAAAAAACTCTTCCATGTATCAACTACCTCATTTGTCATTTCCACATAATCCTGTGCTAACTCAACAAACTATACAAACTGAGGTAGAAACTATTCAAGAGGGTTGAGTTACTTTCTGCCTTATAGGAATCGCTGTGTATTGATAGAAAAATAAAAGTTGTGCAATGTGTGAACAATTTCAACAAACAAAAAATAAAAACCCTAAAAGACTGACAGTGTTGTAGTAAATCACACATTGTTCACTTTCTTCAAGTTTGCACAGAAGACAATAATTTTCACAGAACTGTATCAATGTGCAGTGTCTCATGCAGCATTTTAAGTGGGGTTACCAATTGTTTATTTTCCTCCTGTTTGTTTTAAGTTTGGTCGAGGGGGAGGAGTCGCAGCCATTCTTTACCGTGTACCTCTTGCTTGGTATACTTGATCGCCCCGGTATAAACTATTTGCTTACCGAACAGAATTGCTATCGCGACATCCAGTGGACACATTTAGAACAGCAGTTTCTTTCATTCAAAAATGCAGCTCAATTTTACATTTAGCAAACTCATCTCGCGGGCCGGATTAAACATGTTTGCAAGCCTGATCCGGCCTGCATGTTTTAAAGCGACATCGCAATATATATATTGCAGCCTCTTGCGATAACAATATATATCACGCTATATTATTTGGCATTTAATGATTTAAAAGCGAGTTAGCAAGAATCCTAATTTACCTGCTGAAGTATGCGGGAACATATTGCGTTATTTCCAATTGTATTATTTTCTCAAAACAATTATTAGACTACATTATAATTTACTATTAATATTTTGTTACTTTCTGTTTTAACGTTGACTACATGTCCATGCACTAAATTAGTCTGATTTCTGAAATGATTCGTCTCAAAAGAAACATTCTGCAACCCATGGAAACACCTTAATCTGATTGTGTTTGGCTTTTACAAAGTCACACTAACACACCGAGAATATGCAATTGGACACCAGGTCTCTCAAGTGGGGACACTTCGTAATGCGCATACGCCAGTCACAATGCACGGGACATAACCTGAAAGCGGATCCCGTATAATAAAAAAAATAGGCACCAACTGGAATTTAGACGACACTATTTATTTGCTTCACAAATTAAAAGAACACAACATTTTGAAGGTTGTCGATAGGGAAAAAAATAAAAAAATATTTGTTTCGGACTCCCACACCAATACAAGTGTGATGCAACGGAATGAAGCAGGTATATTAAAGGCAAAGAAGAAAACGTAGACAAACCTCTTCACGCTGCATTTGTGCACTCAAAACTGACTAACAATAACTCTGTATTCTACACAAATATCAATGTTGTCCAGAACAATACCAACCCCCATTTAAAGCAGTATCGGGGCACAAACAGTCTTTTTCTTTGGACTTAAAACTATTTCCATCAATTTACAGAGCTTGATTGAACTTCGAGTCGTTCAAAATGTTTCTTTCCATTCTCCATCTGAAAATTCCTACAGAACAATTCTCTCCCACCAGTCTTTGCTTTGGACGCGCATCTAATCAAGCAATTCCTGAGACCTTCTTGGTAGTAGTGTCATGTTCGTAGCGCAATCTTCTTGATGCTGTTTGTTATTTAACATCAGCATAGTCATTAATTAGGGGGTAATATTTCGTAATCTGTGCCAGTATTATTGCGGACATCAGGTACAACAAGAACTGCGCTGTTGACCTGTAAGCAGCCGCAAAGATACCTTGTTTTGGTGTGACGCCATAGGTCAACCAAAAAAGCAATACATTTATCTGCGCTAAAAGGAAATAGGCGCCCCCCAGTGTAAGGGAGACACATAGCGTATAGTTGCATTAGAGAGTGTGCATGGACACTGGGACTCATGTAGGTGTACAAATACAAAAAAAAAATATTTAAGAAATCAGACTAATTTAGTGCATGGAAACGTAGTCATTGTTCTATCTACAATTCTGTTTAGGGGAATAAACACATATTGTCCTTTTGTGACAATACCTTACTTAGTTTGGGTATTGATCCAATACCAAGTAGTTACAGGGGCAGTATTAGTCATAACATTACTGATACTTCTAATTGTCAAGATCATTGAATGGTTCCATTTTTTTAATTACAATTATAAGCAGGTAAAAACACATGATTGTGATTATTCCCTGTTATTACATACAAAATGTATAATAAAGTCCATCCATCCATCCATTTTCTACCGCTTATTCCCTTTGGGGTCGCGGGGGGCGCTGGAGCCTATCTCAGCTACAATCGGGCGGAAGGCGGGGTACACCCTGGACAAGTCGCCACCTCATCGCAGGGCCAACACAGATAGACAGACAACATTCACACTCACATCCACACACTAGGGCCAATTTAGTGTTGCCAATCAACCTATCCCCAGGTGCATGTCTTTGGAAGTGGGAGGAAGCTGGAGTACCCGGAGGGAACCCACGCAGTCACGGGGAGGACATGCAAACTCCACACAGAAAGATCCCGAGCCCTGGATTGAACCCAAGACTACTCAGGACCTTCGTATTGTGAGGCAGATGCACTAACCCCTCTCCCACCGTGCTGCCGTATAATAAAGTCAATAGTGCAAAATAATTTAACAAAAGCAAAAACTGGAGATATTGAAGTTATTACAAAGAAAAACAAAAACAATTTAACCACTATAGTATTGACCATATACTGATACTATACTTGGTATTGTTACTGTCGATATTTGTATATATCCGCCCACCTCTGTTTACATTCAAGAGCTCTAGCTTAGCTGTTTGCATGGCTCGTTGTATGCTCCTACGATGTGTAGTGTTGCATGCTTACTGGAGCCACATATTCTTCGTCCTCCAGTGATAATGGTCAATGTAGGAAACATTATTTATTTGCAGTCATAGAGGCGAGGATTAGTGATTCAGAAGCAACTTTGCACTGTGAAGGGACATTAGCTGCTTGCATTGAGGACGTGTCGCTTTTAGCTGTCAAATTTACAGGACACGATAGTGTTATCAACATGCATTATCACGATACTTTTAAAAACTCTTTTGTTGGCCAAATCTGATGAATCGAATGTAATTACATTGTATTTTGTCTATATCGTGCACCAACTCACAATTTCAATTTGATTCCAATTCTTGGAATGGTGATTCGATCCAAACCGACTATGTCTCGTCTTGGCTGCTGGCGTATGGCATATTCTTGCAGCGAGATTTGTGAAAATTATGAATTGGTTTAAAATTATAATAATTAATAATTAACATTTTTTTAAATAAAAAAATCATGTTTGCACAATGCAATGCGGAATAATAGTGTAACCCAGTGACGTGCAGTCACTAGAGGCAGGTGAGGCGGAGCCTCACCTGCCATCATGGAAAGAAAAAAAATGTAAAAAGAAAAAAAAAAAAATTAAATTGTTATATGTATCCAGTGATTATACTATAAAGTTATTTTCCATTTAACTTCACCAGTTTTAGATTATTTTTATTCAAAATCGCTGAATTTTCACATTTGCCGTTCAAAAACTAAGAAGAGACGGTGCGGTGAACAGCAGCCAGTTGAGGCACGTCACTCAGTGCCGCAACATGGATTGCGCAATGACTCGGCTAACTGCTGGCCTGCTGTGCAGATACACCTGCAGACTGCAGGTGTACCTAATTCACAACTCCTCCAACACGAACATTATTGTTTTTGCACTTTTCGGCTTCTTATTAAATAACCTTTGTAACCTATTTTCATGGGCTTTCCTCTTTGTGATGTTAAGTTCCTGTTATGCGCTGTTATACAGTATATGCCTTGAGCTCTTATTTTGAAGGCGCTAAGAGCGGAAGTGATGTCACGTTGCGGAGGTTTTTGAAAGAAGGTAAATAAAGTGGTCCTCGTGTAAACTGGAGCCTCCGTGTTTGTTATTTTGTAGTTTCATACAGTATCGGTTACACTTTTTTAAATAGATTCAATCTTGCACGTGGAAAGTTTAAGTGAGGGCTTTAGTTGATATAACACTCCCATCAGGGGGTTAATTAATCCAGCACAACAGCGGCGCATTTATAAGTAAAGGTAAGACCATAATAAAGTTTTTTTATTAAATGTGCTTTTTTGTGTGCTACAGTTTGTATGTGTAAAGTTAAAGTTAAGTTAAAGTACCAATGATTGTCACACACACACTAGGTGTGGTGAAATTTGTCCTCTGCATTTGACCCATCCCCTTGTTCACCCCCTGGGAGGTGAGGGGAGCAGTGGGCAGCAGCGGCGCCGCGCCCGGGAATAATTTTTGGTGATTTAACCCCCAATTCCAACCCTTGATGCTGAGTGCCAAGCAGGGAAGAATGCTGGTATGAGCTTTTAAACATAACCCGTTAACTGCTGCCAATCAAATGGTGAATAAGATACTCTTTAGGGTTCATATGTTTGTAAATCTGACTGTGATGAAGTCAGTGCCTCACCAGCCATCAACCTCACCGCACGTCACTGCCGCATAGTCATGTTATCATGCTCCTTCCTACCTGTGATATTTTGCATGTTTGTTTTTTTGTTACAGTATTACATACATCAACAATGTCGCCCACATCTTCCTATAGAGCCAGCTAACTAGCATGTTGTATGCTGAAAGGTTTGCACAAGTAATAAAAGAAGCAAACCTCATTAACTGCTGAAAAATTCAGCTCACGTTGCAGACCTGACCTGACCTCAGCAACCCACCCAGAGGATGGCCAACCCCAAGTAACATA
Source organism: Nerophis lumbriciformis (assembly GCF_033978685.3). Lineage (NCBI taxonomy): Eukaryota > Metazoa > Chordata > Actinopteri > Syngnathiformes > Syngnathidae > Nerophis > Nerophis lumbriciformis. The sequence continues at coordinate 7,418,992 of NC_084581.2, forward strand.
AGACCCTTACAACGCTCAGAAATATCAGGAACAGCGCTACGATCTGTCAGGGGAAAAAAAACAAAGTGTGCGCAGGTCGACCTCCTCGGAGCTCCGAGGTGACATACGGCTGAGTGAAGCCGGCCGCTTCCTGTCAGACATTTTGAATTGACACCAAAGGGAATAAGCGGTTGAAAATGGATGGATGGATGGATCATGTATCACGTCTGCCTCTGGCAGCTCATCACAGTGTGAGTGACTGGCAAAGAAATGATCAAAAGATGCTGCTTGTTTTGTTTTTTTATATTTGCTATTCACAGAAAGGGGAGCCACTGCATCACCCAGTAGAGACTTCATGAACAGCTGCAGGTTATCAGGAGCAGAACGAGCTCACTATTAATGACTGTATACTGAAGCACAATAATAATGAAGAAAATCAATAATACAATAGCTATGAGGGAAAACATGGGACTATCAAATCAAAGGTTTTTTTTCTCAAATAACTATGCATTTATTATGACAATAAAACTGGAATTACGTCTATATTTTACAATTGTGTTTCCCTTATCCTGAGAATTAGATCGTTTTCCTCACAATAATAAAATACAAACATCAAGACTAAATTATTTTGTTCATATAATAATGCAAAGGTTTTTTCCATGAATATAAAATTGTGTCTTTATTCTTGTAAAATAAATTGTATTTATCTATTAATTTTGTCAAGTGCCGGTGGTGACAAACCCCAAGGTGCAGAGATGGCAGGCTTGGTGCAGGAAAACATGATTTAATGTAGGAAAAACACAAACCAGGAACCAGGAACAGGCAAACTGGAAACAGGGAACAGGAACCAGCAAACAGGAAATGAGGAACTAGAAGACAGCAAGCTGCAAACAGTTTATAATACTCCAGCACTGACTGGAGGGCAAGGCAGGTCTAAATAGCAGCCGGCTGATTGATACCAGGTGTGGCCAGGTGCCAATCAGCCACAGCTGAGGGGAAACAGCGCTCAGGTAGACAAGCAGGAAACTGAACAAAAATAAGAGCGCTGACAGGAAATAAAATAAACACAGAGGAAAAACTAAAACATAACCAAACTGTCGGTGACAAGCCTGACATATTTATTCATAACATGTTTTTATATTGAATCAGGACATTGATCATTTAATATTACAGTTTAGCAGTGGTGTGAAAATGAAGTTTTATTCTACATTGAAAATTGTGACTTTAAAACTTTTTTCACCCAAAATTAAAACTCTATTTGACCATTTTTTTAAATGAAAAATGTTGACCTTATTCCGCGATATTTGAACTTTTTCCTGCTTAAAATGATGTCTTTAGTGTAAGATGTAAAATGTTGACATTATTTCTTAGGGTATTATAAAAAAAATTCACAGAAAAAGGGAGCCCTTATTCTGATAATATGACACATTTTTAGATATAGTGTTACAACTTTTATTTTAATCTAAAATCGTAACTTTATTCTCTTTACCACTTTTTTCCACATAAAATTTGAAATTTTACAGCTTTTTTCACATAGAAAATTGTGCATTTATTCTGAAAATGTTACAACTTTTTTTTTTTCACCTAAAATTTGGTCTTTATCTCTTTGTACTTACACTTTTTTAATTTTTACAAACAATGTGGACTTTATTTTTGTAATTCTACAATTTTTGTCCATGTAAAATTGTGCACAAATTCTCTTAAAATTACAACCTTTTCACATAAGATTGCAACTTTTTGCTTAAACTACTATAACAGTATTCACGTAAAATGTTGTCTTTGTTGTAAAATTGTGTCGTTATTTTACGTGAACCTGCAATTTTTTAAAATAAAATTGGGACATTATTCCCATGACATTACAGCATGTTCCACATATAATTGCATCTTTATGTTTGCAATGTAACTAGGGTTTTCACAATAAATGTTCATTTGAAATATATTTTTGTTAGTGTAATATTACTCTATTAGGGAAAAGTATGCCTTTATTATCATATTCATAAACCTTTTTGCAGGTCGAATTGGGACTAATTTCGCATGCAATAGACGGTTTAATTCCATGGTGGCCATATTTGCAGCCCAGAATATCACCATTACACTTCATTGCACTGCAAATCTAATCAAACTACAATATGCGAAATCAGGAGAAAATGCGTGTTAATACTGGAAGGTGCAAGTCGAACTGAAATACTAACACTTGCAGTTCGAATGTTTCAAGTACCAAGTTATATAATGAGCCAGACATGTGCAAGATTGGCTAAAAATGTTAGCCAGCTAAAATTTAGCATGTGTCAAGTGCCAAGCTATGACTCTGGGGTGTGCGACTGCAAATCTGACTAAAATGCAAACATTACCATGGACATGTTTCAAGTGCTAAATAAAACCGTCAAGAACAGTTTCTTCCACCTGGCTATCAATCTGATGAACGTTGTGAAAATACTCAAGGACTAATTTGTTACGATGAATGTACTCATGTTCATGTCATCGTCGTTTTGCTTTGCTCTATTCACCACTATTCATTAGGCCTCCACATATCATTTATTTAAGTACTTATTCATATTTTTAGTTAATAATTAATATTTATTCTGTATATTTACAAGAGAGTACAATCTACCAAGTCAAATTCCTCGTGTGTTTAATAAACACTGAGGTGTAAGGCTGCAAAATTTGCTAAAAAAAAACGAAAATGCCAAAGTTAGTAGTTGACTAACATTAGTAAGGAGCATTTTGACTTTTAAACCGTTCTAATAGGTTTAGAAATTTGGAAAATGTAGAAGTTTGTAAATCACCCTTTCATTTTCAATGGGGGAAAATTCCTCTGTAATCCCGGGAAAAACGTGAATTTCCAGAACTGCGACTTATGTTGGTTTGAATGTCCACGATGAATGGAGTGTGGGCATGGGCGCCGATCTACATTTATGCCAGTGGGTGCTCGGACGGGCGGTAAATCTGACGCTATTTTTTTGAGCATGCATGGGTTTTGCTTGGTGGTGAGAAATAATTTGCCATCAATCCCACGAGTGCTCAGCATTGTCCGTGGGTGCTCGGGCCCTGAAATCACCCACAAGATCGACGCCTATGAGTGTGAGGACCGTGGAAATGGTTTGAATCGGTAGAGAAACTTGTGATGTGCAGAAGTGTGTATATTGACAATTTATTTTCAATGGGGGGGGGATCCAGGCAATTCCAGTTTCATGAAGCTAAAAAGAAGACAATTTTGCATAAATGATCAACACCTCAACTGCAGACTTCTTGCTCTGACTTGACTAAAGTATACCTCATTCCTTTCCAGGCCTTTTCGCTTGATTAATTCCTCTGAGGGTCGTAATTAGGTGAGAGTATCAATTACACTTCACATTGTTCTCTCTTCCGCCTTTCCTTTAAATGTAATCCTAGGAGCACATTCATCTACACTTATGGACATTCATAAAGCAACACAAATGATTGCTAAACAGGAATGTATGGAATTGAAAACCTTCCTCAACATAGAACATAAAAGTATGAAATTGGATAATATAGATAAAGACACCCCCCCACATTGGTAATAATTGTTTTTATCATACAGATGATTGACACAATGGCAACATTAAATCGAACAACAACTGCCGATTATTCATTTCAACAGCAGTCACAACGACAAGGAAGCATTTTTTATCAGAAACATGGATTGAAGCTAAAGAAGGAATACATTTTAATCTGGAATGATATAAAGTCAATTACATTAACACAACCAACACAAACAGAGAAGGATTAGCTGCTTACATAGTGAAGAACCTGAACTACAAAGTGGTAAAACAACATAATTAGCGTTTAATAATGTTTAAGAACTTATAACTGTCACGACGCGGACTCGAACCCGTGTTGCTCCTGCAACTGAGTGTCAAGATTCCTCCTCTGGCTGCTTGACCGGACACGCCCCTGCTCGTGCTGGGCGCAGCACGCCCACACAGCAATAAGGCTGCAGACAATCACGCATCAGCACACCTGCATCTGACGAGAGGGAGCGGCATAAAAGACCAGCGAAGCCAGGAGACCTTCGCCAGAACATAGCCAATCTCCCCTGAGTAAGCATCACGTCTGGCACCCCTCCCTTGTTCCTCTCCTTGTGCTCTCCCTCGATCCCGATTTGATGTCTTTTGTGTTTTCCACAGTGTCTTCTGTGATCGTGTCTTGCCTCACGACCTCCTCCCGGATATTTGCTTGCCTTCCCCGATCCTCGACCACTGCTTGGACCCGGACATCGTTGCCTCTCTCCAGCCCCCGACTGCTTGCCTCCCTGCTGACTGCCTTTTCGCCTTCCCCTTTGGGTTCGACGAAAGATACATCCAACACGCACCGACAACACCCTCTGGTAAAGTCCACATTGTTAATTCCACACATCATCTGCATTCATTCACTAGTGGTAGCATACACACCCCACACATTCATCAAAGGTTTTAATAAACCTTCTAAACTGCAGTTCTGCCCTGGTGTTGCCTCCTTCCCTTTGCCTAGTACAAAACAATAACCATTGGAATATGTCATGAAAAAGCCTAAAATAATAAATATTAAGTCAACTTTCACTGAAATCAGCCAAAAAGTAATTTCTTATGTGAAGACTTCAACATAGAGCAGACCTGGGCATTCTGCGGACCGCAGGCCACATCCGGCCCTTAATGCGTCCCTGTCCGGCCCGCGTGAGGTCAATCATAAATTACAAAATAAATTTTAAAAAGTATCTATGTCAAGTGTGCAATACAACGGTGCTGCTTTTGTTTTGAAAAGCGTTATTTGTATTACTTCCGTGTGGACGTATGCGCGTGAGTGAATGTGGACAGCGGCAATCACAAATTACAAAATAAAGTTTAAAAAACATTTATGTCGTGCGCGCACTACAACTGTGCTGCTTTTATTTTGAAAAGTATTATTTATGGGCGTATGTCCGGGTGTAACCTGTGAGTGAAGGTGCACAGCGACAAGTCATGAGACGCTCAAAAGAGAAAAGTTGATGACGAATGCCGTGTTTCCAACAAGACATGGACTGACAAGTATTTATTTACATAAATTAAAGGTAAAGCCGTGTGCTTATTTTGTGGTACACAGCTTGCTGTGTTTAAAGAATATAATTTGAATCACCATTACATGACGAAGCACGAGGAAAACTACCGGAATCTGTCCGATGAAGCACGTGCAAGGGAGGCTGATGTGTTGATGGTAAAACTGCAAACCCAACAAGGACTTTTTGCCATATTTCACACCCCCAGAATGCAGCCGTTGTTTCCTCATTTCTCACAAAATCGCCAGAAAAAGTATGGCTTATTGGACTCTGTTGCACTGATATAACAGGTGTTGTGTGCAAAAACAATAATGTTCGTGTTGGAGGAGTTGTGAATGAATGAAATATGAAATCTGTGCTGCAGTCGCTGCTGGGCCACAACATTAGGTACACCTGCAGACTGCAGCACGGATTTCATATTTCATTCATTCACAACTCCTCCAACACGAACATTATTGGTTTTGCACTTTTGGCTTCTTATTAAATAACTTTTTTAAATAGATTCAATCTTGCACGTGGAAACTTTAAGTGTGGGCTTTAGTTGATATAACACTCCCGTCAGGGGGGGCATTCTACGCCGGGGGTACATTATCCGGCACAACACCTGAAACTTGGAGCTTCAGCTGAAGAACAGAACGGCCGACTTTGACTGTTTTTCGCTGGCTTTGGATGAGAGCTGTGATGTACGTAACACCGCCCAGCTGCTCATCTTCTTACGTGGGATAACTGCTGACTTTCAAATCACGGAGGAGCTGGCAGCCATGCAGTCAATTAAAAGGGACAACCACACTTGTTCACATAGGTAAATGCGTGTTTGGACATGTTAGGACTGAAATGGGACAAGCTGGCAGGTGTGACAACAGATGGTTGTCCAAATCTGACAGGGAAAAATGTTGGACTTTTAAAGGGGATGCAGGATGAACTTTAAATTAACCCTGTGCAGAAATGGACATTTTTGCATTGTATTATACATCAGGAAGTGTAGTGTAAGACAGTGTTAAAAATAAAACCATCAAAAGCAATCTGCTTTTGTATAAAGTTAAGTTAGGTTAAATTAAAGTATTATTATTATCATTAATTATTATTATTATTATTATTTATCTTACGGTACATCAAAAATAATATTGAGCAACATTTAATTGAAATATTGTCGATGTGGCCCTCCAGCAGTGCTCGGGTTGCTCATACGGCCCCCGGTAAAAATTAATTGCCCACCCCTGACATAGACCTATTGAACCCTAATACGCAAAAGACCGTTGATGACTTTATAGATCCAATGTATTGCATGACTTTATATCCTAAAATCACAAGGCCAAGCAGAATCGCAGGAATTGTGTGACACTTAGTGATAATATGTTTACCTATGATTTTGATAATAATACTACAAGTGGTCTGCTAATTCTCAGTCATAAAACTCATTGTCAACAAACTAATAATAATAATAACTGCTATAGCAGCCGCAACATTAATGCCGCCACAACGATGACTCTTGCTGACCTACTGCCTTCGGTAATGGCACCATTCCCAAATTATGTCGGCTCTATTGATAACCTCACTAACAACTTTGACAATGCCCTGCGCAAAACCATTGATAGTATAGCACCGCTAAAACAAAAAAGGGCCCCTAAAAGGCGCACCCCATGGTTTACAGAGGAAACCAGAGCTCATAAATTATCATGTAGAAAGTTGGAACGCAAATGGCGCGCGACCAAGCTTGAGGTTTTCCATCAAGCATGGAGTGGTAGTTTAATATCGTATAAACGCATGCTTACCTTAGCTAAAGCTAAATATTACTCAAATCTCATCCGCCTCAACAAAAACGACCCTAAATTTTTGTTTAGTACAGTAGCATTGCTAACCCAACAAGGGACTCCTCCCAATAGCTCCACCCACTCGGCAGATGACTTTATGAATTTCTTTAATCAGAAAATTGAACTCATTAGAAAGGAGATTAAAGATAACGCATCCCAGCTACAACTGGGTTCTATGAACACAGATACAACTGTATCTACGACGGATATTGCAATACAAAATAGTCTCTCTCTTTTTGATGAAATAACATTAGAGGAACTATTACAGCGTGTAAGTGGGATAAAACAAACAACATGTTTACTTGACCCACTTCCTGGGAAACTTATCAAGGAGCTTTTTGTATTATTAGGTCCATCAGTGCTAAATATTATAAACTTATCACTTTCCTCTGGCACTGTTCCCCTAGCATTCAAGAAAGCGGTTATTCATCCTCTGCTCAAAAGACCTAACCTTGATCCTGACCTCATGGTAAACTACCGACCGGTGTCCCACCTTCCCTTTATTTCGAAAATCCTCGAAAAAATTGTCGCACAGCAGCTAAATGAACACTTAGTGTCTAACAATCTCTGTGAACCTTTTCAATCCGGTTTCAGGGCAAATCACTCTACGGAGACAGCCCTCGCAAAAATGACTAATGATCTACTGCTAACGATGGATTCTGATGCGTCATCTATGTCGTTGCTTCTTGATCTTAGCGCTGCTTTCGATACCGTCGATCATAATATTTTATTAGAGCGTATCAAAACACGTATTGGTATGTCAGACTTAGCTTTGTCGTGGTTTAACTCTTATCTTACTGACAGGATGCAATGTGTCTCCCATAATAATGTGACCTCGGACTATGTTAAGGTAACGTGCGGAGTTCCTCAGGGTTCGGTTCTTGGCCCTGCACTCTTTAGTATTTACATGCTGCCGCTAGGCGACATCATACGCAAATACGGTGTTAGCTTTCACTGTTATGCTGATAACACCCAACTCTACATGCCCCTAAAGCTGACCAACACGCTGGATTGTAGTCAGCTGGAGGCGTGTCTTAATGAAATTAAACAATGGATGTCCGCTAACTTCTTGCAACTCAACGCCAAGAAAACGGAAATGCTGATTATCGGTCCTGCTAAACACCGACATTTATTTAATAATACCACCTTAACATTTGACAACCAAACAATTACACAAGGCGAATCAGTAAAGAATCTGGGTATTATCTTTGACCCAACTCTCTCGTTTGAATCACACATTAAGAGTGTTACTAAAACGGCCTTCTTTCATCTCCGTAATATCGCTAAAATTTGTTCTATTTTATCCACTAGCGACGCTGAGATCATTATTCATGCGTTCGTTACGTCTCGTCTCGACTACTGTAACGTATTATTTTCGGGTCTCCCTATGTCTAGCATTAAAAAATTACAGTTGGTACAAAATGCGGCTGCTAGACTTTTGACAAGAACAAGAAAGTTTGATCATATTACGCCTATACTGGCTCACCTGCACTGGCTTCCTGTGCACTTAAGATGTGACTTTAAGGTTTTACTACTTACGTATAAAATACTACACGGTCTAGCTCCGTCCTATCTTGTCGATTGCATTGTACCATATGTCCCGGCAAGAAATCTGCGTTCAAAGAACTCCGGCTTATTAGTGATTCCCAGAGCCCAAAAAAAGTCTGCGGGCTATAGAGCGTTTTCTATTCGGGCTCCAGTACTATGGAATGCCCTCCCGGTAACAATTAGAGATGCTACCTCAGTAGAAGCATTTAAGTCCCATCTTAAAACTCATTTGCATACTCTAGCCTTTAAATAGCCCCCCTGTTAGACCAGTTGATCTGCCGTTTCTTTTCTTTTCACCTCTGCTCCCCTTTTCCTTGAGGGGGGGGGGGGGGGCACAGGTCCGGTGGCCATGGATGAAGTGCTGGCTGTCCAGAGTCGGGACCCGGGGTGGACCGCTCGCCTGTGCATCGGCTGGGAACATCTCTGCGCTGCTGACCCGTCTCCGCTCGGGATGGTGTCCTGCTGGCCCCACTATGGACTGGACTCTTACTATTATGTTGGATCCACTATGGACTGGACTCTCACAATATTATGTCAGACCCACTCGACATCCATTGCTTTCGGTCTCCCCTAGAGGGGGGGGGTTACCCACATATGCGGTCCTCTCCAAGGTTTCTCATAGTCATTCACATCGACGTCCCACTGGGGTGAGTTTTTCCTTGCCCGTATGTGGGCTTTGTACCGAGGATGTCGTTGTGGCTTGTGCAGCCCTTTGAGACACTTGTGATTTAGGGCTATATAAATAAAGATTGATTGAATGATTGATAATATTCGACATCAGTTATTATCTACCAGTTTTCACAATCTATGATGGAAACTTCAGGAAGAAGATCAACGATGACAAAAAGACATTTTGAAGACTACTGTATGCACAGAGAATAGTTTGAAGGATTTTAAGAATGATCTGAGACAACAAAGTTGGGACAATGTGTACGGTGATAGTTATATATAGCAGTGGTTCTCAAACTTGTTTCTCCGAATACTACCTCAAAAAACACTTGGCTCCCTAAGTACCACCATAATGACCAACATTAAAATAAAGTAGTGAAGTAGGCCTAAGTATTAATTAAAAACAAGGCACATGTTTCACTTACCAAGTAGTTGTAATATTTTTGGCCACTGTACCATCACAAACAGTTTGAACGGTACAACTGTGTTTGACTATTTAATCAACTGATTATTTGGCGTACCACAAGATAAAGCCTGAGTACTACTAGTGGTACATGTACCACAGTTTGAAAATCAATGATTTAAATGAAGCATTTGGAAATGTGTTCAATATTTTATGATGCTTTATGACATACATTGTCCATGGAAACAACTTAGTAAGAAGCAAAAGAAGAACAATCAACCATGGATGACAAAGAGAAAAATTATTGTACCAAGAACACATTATATAGAACATTTATAACATAAAGATTTCCAGAGGCAGAAAATAAGTACAACACATATATAGGAACACATGTAGGAAATAATATTATAGTCAATTATTATTACACAGGAACAAAATCAACATGAGAGCAACATGGGGCATCCTAAATAGTATCATTAAAAACGGTGCTATGAAGGATTATCCTCAATCCTCATTTCCTCAGATCTCGACAAAAACAATGACAATATGAACAAAACAGTTGAAAACTTTAGTAACTACTGCGTACATATTGGAACCAAATCTGGAAGAATTCCAGATCCCGTGTCAGTTGAGGACTTGAATGACGCCATAGTCAGAAATCCCAACTCAATGTTCCTCAAAGGTGTGACAAAAGAGAAAATAATCAAAATTGTGAATAAATGTAAATCCCAGACCTCAACTGATTGTAACAGATTTGATATGGAAATAGTTTAAAATAATGGTATGGATTAGATTTAGATATCGCTCAAAGCGTCTACAGTGAGAACTGATGGTGGGAGGCTACATTTGTAGCCACAGCTGCCTTGCGGTAGACTGACAGAAATGTGGCTGCCAATTTGCACTTATAGCCTCTCCGAACACCACCAAACAGTCATTCACATTAAAACACCAGTGTAAGCTGCATTAGGAGCAAGGACGCAACGGCTCTGACTCGAATGGCGGAAGATGGATTCGAACCAGGAACCCTCAAGTTGCTGGATGGCCACTCTACCATCTAAGCCACAAATGCTTTATAAAACTGCAGACAAACACACGTTTCCAACTATAAACATGTTTCCTTACTTCCACAATTTCCAAAAAAGATATTGAGAAATTGTTCCACAACAGATTGGACAAATCGATAAATAACAGTGGAACACTCACGGACAGCCAATAGGGTACAGAGCTAAGATTTCAATCTTGATGACATTAATCGCAATGACGGAGGAGATTACCAATGCAATAGATGGTAAACAGTGTGCAGCAGCAGTATTTATGGATCTAACAAAAGTATTTGACACAATTAATCATAATATCTTGATGAACAAATGAGTACGGTATGGCATCAGAGGGTTGGTCTTGAACTGGATAAGAAGCTACTTAACCAAGAGGAAGCAATATGTGAAGCTCGGCAAACACATGTCTACAGCTCTGACGTACCCCAGAGATCGATACTGGGACCAAAATGGTTCAATCTCTATATAAGTGACATTTGTAAAGTTACAGAGGACTTAAAGTTAGTATTATTTGCAGATGACACAACTGTGTTTTGTTCAGGAGAGAACACACAGAAGATAATACAAATATGAACAGAAGAAATAGACAAATTAAAAGTTGGCTTGACAAAAACAGACAATCTTAGATTCTCGGAAAAAATAAAACAATACTATTCGGTAACAGCAGAAGAGAAAATCAAACACAATTATGAATACAAAGATTTGACAGTGAAATCAATACATCAAATTTGTAGGTGTAATAAATGTTCAAGTGAAGTGGAATCCTCATATAAAAATATACGAGAAACACTTCAATAATGATCAAGGCTAAATATATTCTGGATCAAAAATTACTCTTACACTACTCACTAGTGTTACCATATCTGTAATATTGTGCAGAAATATGGGTGATGAGGGGGCACTACAAAAGTACACTTCATTCACTAACCGTGGAACAAAACGGTTCAGTGAGAAGAATACATAATGTTGGATGTGGAGATCATTCAAACCATATTTGTATTGAATCAAAAATATTATAACTCAATGATTTATTGCAATTGCAAAGAGCTACAATTATGTTACACAGCTACTCCCCCTCCGTTCTTGGTGGTTCTGTTTTTATAATATAGTTAATATCCTTCCACGTCAAAATCCATTCCTTTATTAGCATCTATCCATGTTTCTGAGATAGCGATCACTTTGAAGGGTTTGTTGAATTGTTCTAGAAAATGTTTCACATTGTTCTAGTTTGCATACAAACTTCTGCTGTTGAAATGAATAATTGCCAGTTTGTTGTCTATTTTAAGGTTTCCGTTATATTGTCCGTCTGTAGAATAAAAACAATTATTTCTGGTGTGAAAGAAAAAAATTGTATCTACATCGATATCCTTTTATATTTCCGGACTATCGTGATCTATGCTGCAGAAGGTTTTCAGTTCCATATATTCCTATTCAGCAGTCTTTTGCGTTGCCCTATGAATGTCTATAAGTGTAGATGAATGTGCACCTGAGTAAAGATCTTCTTGTTCGGTAATCCCTTGGAGCGTTGTAATTTTGTATTTGAATGTCGATGTTTGTTTACCGTCAGACTCCATTATTGTGGTTGTTGTTTTGGTTGCTCTGGGAGTCTCAATGTTCGTCCAGATTCTTGATGTCTTTGACAACTAGTACTCTTGCTTCTGGCCCTCCAATCAGTTTGATGTAGATTTTACAGTTGGCGCTCCAAGTTCCCTGAATTTTACCCTGTTTCCTTAAGTCGCGTGCTTTCTTGGCGATTTCAGCATTACGTTTAGTGAGGTGCTCGTTTATGTACACGTGTGCCCTTCAGATTTTTTCCCTGTGTCAGAAGTGCCCTTTTGGATTTCCTGTTGGCAAACTTCATGATGATGACTGGCGTGGTGTTGTTGCCTCTTCTATTAAGTGAAATGCACGTATCAATGGCGTTAATATTGACATCAATTCCCTTTGATTGCAGAAAGTTGACCACTTGTTGCTCTGTTGAAGCAGTGTCCATGTCATCTAGTTCTCCTCTGTTGTGAACGGCTCTTGCGTAGGATCGAGGATTGATGCATAGCCCTGCAATGTTGATGTAATTCTGTCATGTAAACTGATCCATTTCATCTTTGATGTTTTCCAAAGCACTGATATTCCCCAGATTGGTGATATCTGGTTGTCTGCCATTGAGCTGTTATCGCAAAGCAGCCATTTCCTCCCTGAAGTTCTCAAATCAGTGTCATCTCCTTGCAACTGTTGGCGCATTGCTTCTATCTCCATTTTAATGTTCTCCACAAAACTGCTGTTGTCCTCGCAATGTTACATTCACCTTTCAGCTTCTCCACTTCCCGTTTTAATGCTGTGTTTTGTTTTCACAGCGAATCTTAATTTCTTCTCTGAACTTTCTAAATTCCATCATATCATCACAATATTCTTTTCTCTCTGATAATCTGTTCTTGGAGATTTGCAACATACTTTTGTACACCATTGATCATCTGTTAATGGAGATTGTTGGCATTGCTTTGTACCTCATTTAAATTGTTTTGTAAAGTTTCTATTAACGCTTTTATGTCCAGTTCCACTTCTGATAACGCTGTATTGCCTCATGGTATGTTGGAGTTCGGGTGTTGGTGGAGGGAACAGTGATAAAGTCATCTAAAATAATTTGTGTTATAAAGGGGGCAGATAAATATAAGAATATTATTCTTCCATCTGCTTCTTTCTGATCATGGAAATGTATAAGAAACAAAAAACAATGAAAGTGTCAACTGTATGTGGCTTGAATATATGCATTTTCGTGAAAGGAATAAAAATAAATGATGATGATGATGATGATGGTTGCTCAGCAGTGAAGTGAAGCCGTTGGTGTTGTTAGCTTCCGTGGAAAATGGCGGCTCTAAGGTGCTTTTTTCATGTACCTTGCACCGCCCAGTGCTCTGTCAGCCTTTTTTGTAGATTACATGTGTGGTCAGAAGAGCTTAAAAAACTTTGACTCTTTCGGTTTTGTTGTTCAGCTTTGGGTTGCTAGGCAACGGCTTTCAGCCACCATTTAGCTAGTTAGCCCCTGGCTTTTCGGCACCTTCGGTTCGCTTACTTTAGCAAATCTATTCCTTCTGCCTGGCAAAGTTTAAGTGGAATATGTTAGCAAGCTATTCTCTAGCTGCGATCACAATCAGTGGTCAGGAAATAAAATTTGTCAGTCAAAACTGTGGCGTCCGGAGCAGAGCTCTTATAGTTTGTGTCCTCTCTCGATAGTGTAGTGTACTCTGTGTATATATGTATGTGCGTATGGGTGTTGTATGTATGAATGTATGTATTTGTGTATGTATGCGTTTACGTATGTACTTGTGTATGTATTTGCACATATATGCATGTAATGTATGTATGTACAGTATATTTGTATCCCAGTTTGTGCAAAAACCAAAGTATGGTTCCAGGAAACAAGGGACTTCCAGCCCCATGCAGGCAGGCCGGCCAGCGACAGGACTCCCAGAAGTTGGCCCACTGCGCTGCCAGGAAGGCCAATGGAAGGCCACAGACTGACACGCCCGGCAGAAGGCAAGGCACAGGAGAAGCAGAAGACAACCAGCCCCCGAGCTAGCGAGAGACCACACCCCACGTGGGCAGAAGGAAGACAGGACGCTCTGCCCCAATGGGCCCAGAGACCTCCAGAGCCAGAAGGGAAAATTGCCCTGCCCCATCAGTGGCCAGGCCCTCACGAGCTCAAACACATACCCCATCCCCACCAGGACAGCGGAACCCGCCCCAGACTGCTTTACCCAAGACAGGCGCAGCAGGACCACTCAGCGTGAGGCCACGAGAACCACCAAACCAACAATGGAGATGGTACACCCAGCATCCGCCTCGGCAGATACTTCTCCTGAATAAAAAATAAAAAATAAAAAAATAATAATAATAATAATAAGAAAAATAAAATAGGTACACATAAATAAACACAAACTCTCCGAAAAAAAAAGAAGATGACAGACATACAAACACACAAGGCCACTACCCCTGTATCCGGCCGCCGCGCAGCACCGGCACTTGCCACATGGCACACCAAGGCGCCACGGCAGACCTCGACAGACCCAGGACTAGACCCAGCAGCCGCCAACCGAGCAGGGTATCCAAAAGCAGACAGACACACGGACACTTAGCCCGGCTGCAACAGCCCGGGATGGTGACCCCTTCGGGGCAAGCAGGTCCCGGGGGCAACACAAGCCTCAACCCAAATGAATAAATACATCATTTTATAAAAATTAATATACTTGAATATAAAGATAAGAGTAAAAGAGGGGGAAAAAATGAAATAATTAATACACTTTAAAAAAGTGAGAAAGACGACACATAACTGGGGCGAGAAGGGGAGTGAGCCAACAGGCAAGCAAGCAAAAGCAGGTGAGCAGCAAAGCCAAGCCCCAACCAGCAACAGCCGGGCCAAGCGTGTCAAGTCTGGGACAGCGGCAACATATCCAAAAAATCAGGGAGAAGTATAGCACTCATCCCCGATGGGGCAGCCACGCCGGCAGAGCAGACAACAATCCAATCCCCGGAACCCACCATCAACATCAACTGAGAGTCGGACGATACAAAGTTACACAAAATTACATAGAGATGATTCAAGCTCTTGCACAAAGCAGAAAATGGACACTCATTTTGAAGCTCGTTTCCCCCTCATACACAAGCTCATCGATCGGCTCAGTGGCACTGCCGTTTCTTGCTAACGTGACACAGTGCCACACCGCAATGACTGACAGCACGCAGCAGCTGACCAATCAGTAGTCAGTTTTGCCCACAGGCAATTGGATACAGGCAGAAAGAAAAGTTGGCCTCTAAACATACTTGCCAACCCTCCCAGATTTTCCGGAAGACTCCCGAAATTCAGCGCCTCTCCCGAAAACCTCCCGGTACAAATTTTCTCCCGAAAATCTCCCGAAATTCAGGCGGACCTGAGTGACGTGTCGACAGCCTGTTTTCACGTCCACTTTCCCACAATATAAACAGCGTACCTGCCCAATCACGTTATAACTGTAGAATGATCGAGGGCGAGTTCTTGGTTTCTTATGTGGGTTTATTGTTAGGCAGTTTCATTAACGTCCTCCAAGCGCGGTAACAACACACAACAACAGCAGTCACGTTTTTGTCTACCTTAAAGCAGTTTGTCTGCCGTAAACAGCAATGTTGTGACACTCTTAAACAGGACAACACTGCCATCTACTGTGCATGCATATGTGACAATAACATCTAGGGCTTTTAGAGAGTGCAGTGCACAACTGCGCACACAACAAGGAGACGAAGCAGAATGCATCATCAGAGAGGGTGTTCAGCATGGTTAGAAAAATAGACAGAGAATAGAACAAGGATGGACAATTCAACCCATAACTCAACAATGAGTAGATGAGTGTTATGTGTGTGTGTATGTGGAAATAAATGAATACTAAAATTCAAGTATTTCTCTTATTTTTGTATATATATATATATATATATATATTTATATATATATATATATATATATATATATATATATATATATATATATATATATATATATATAGCTAGAATTCACTGAAAGTCAAGTATTTATTTTATATATATATATATATATATATATATATATATATATATATATATATATATATATATATATATATATATATATATATATATATGAAATACTTGACTTGGTGAATTCTAGCTGTAAATATACTCCTCCCCTCTTAACCACGCCCCCAACCACGCACCTGTCCCAACCACGCCCCCCCCACACACCTCCCGAAATCGGACGTCTCGAGGTTGGCAATTATGCCTCTAAACGACAATATGAATCATGAGCAAGTACTGTAAAAGAAAGGAAAAATGTTTAGTTTCCGCAGTATTTATATTACTCCAAAACATGGATTCCTTCAAGCAACGACCCCGTACACAAGCCAGTTGTCTCCACCACATCTTAAAATCAAAACCCTTTTAAACACAAGTTATTATTTTCCTATAAAATGTAGGATATAGGATTATGTCTCAAAATATTCAAATTAAACAACAACAACAACAACAACTCTCACACACACACACTACTGAAACACTCTCATTCACACTATGTAATACTCTCACAAACACTAATGAAACACTCTCATACACACTACTGAAATGTTTTTCTATCACACACACTCCTTAACACTCTCATACACACTACAGATTATTTTTTTCTCACACACACTACTGAAACACTCTCAGTAGAGGCATTTAAGTCCCATCTTAAAACACACTTATACACCCTAGCCTTCAAAGAGGCCCCTTTTAGACCAGTTGATCTGCCGTCTCTTTTCTGCTTTTGCGTGGAGAGTTTATTAAGGGATCACAGCTGTTCAAAGTTGGGACCAAGGATGGACCACTCCTCTGTGCAT
The DNA here is from genome assembly GCF_033978685.3 of Nerophis lumbriciformis. Lineage (NCBI taxonomy): Eukaryota > Metazoa > Chordata > Actinopteri > Syngnathiformes > Syngnathidae > Nerophis > Nerophis lumbriciformis. The sequence continues at coordinate 7,435,863 of NC_084581.2, forward strand.
CATTTGGTGACTTGCTGACTTGTCTCCATTCAAGATGATCCCCTGCTGGCCTCCCAATGGACTGGACTTAAACATGAAGTCCACTCCTTATGCATCAGTCGGTGACGTCTCTGCGCCGAGACGTGTCGACATTCAAGAGGACCCCTTGCTGGTCCCACTATGGACTGGACTCTCACATTATTAACCATATCCACTCGGCATCCATTGCACCGGTCGCCCAGTGGGGATCCCCACATCTGCGGTAACCTCCAAGGTTTCTCATTACACCCAGTGGGTTGGATTTTTTTTTGCCCTGATGTGGGATCTGAGCCGAGGATGTCGTTGTGGCTTGTGCAGCCCTTTGAGACACTTGTGATTAAGGGCTACATAAATAAACTTTGATTGATTGATTGACTTTGATGCACACTACCGAATTTTTTTTCTCACACACACTACTGAAACACTCTCATATACACGACTGAAATACTCGCATAACACTACTGAATTGTTTTTCTCTCACACACACTACTGAAACGTTCATACACATTACTGAAATCCTTTCACACACAACTGAAGTTGTTTCTCTCATACACTACTGAAAACCTCACACACATAAACACTCACACACACACACTCACACACACCAACAAACCTGACAATTTTTTTCAGTTGTGTGTGTCTAATTATTTTAGTTATGTGTGTGAGAGAAAAAACATGTCAGTAGTGTTAGTAAAAGGATTTCAGTTGTGTGAGTAAAAGGATTTCAGTAGTGCGTGTGCGAGAAAAAAATTCAGTTGCCTGTGCAAAAGTTCCGGTTCCGGTCATCAATAATCAGCCAAGTTTTTTTGTTTTTGTTTTTTTCAGCCAAGTTGTTCGCGAACATAACATCTGCCTAACTGCAGATAGACAAGTAGTCTAACCTAGGCAGCAGCTCTGCTTCATAATTTGATGGCTTCAGCTTAGAATATAATAACACTATCAATGCGACAACAGTCGGGCTGCAGCCGTCCGTTGCACCTCCAAGCCGCGACACCTAAGCGGTCACACAGCGTTGCCTTCCCCTCCCGACAACAAAGTAACATGGCCTGTTACAGCTCCGGAACGAGTGTTCACCACAGTGTTATCAAACGCAACGTTTCAACTCATGCACATCAGGCAAGAGGAGGAAAAGGTAATTAGAAATGATTTAACTTCTCTCCACACAAATATATTGTTTGGAATAATCAATATATATATGCCTCAGGAAGGGAAAGCAGTGCACTGTCAACACCGTGTATGGTGAGGATGGTGTTCTGCTGACCTCGACTGCAGATGTTGTGGGTCGGTGGAGGGAATACTTCGAAGACCTCCTCAATCCCACCAACACGTCTTCCTATGAGGAAGCAGTGCCTGGGGAATCTGTGGTGGGCTCTCCTATTTCTGGGGCTGAGGTTGCTGAGGTAGTTAAAAAGCTCCTCAGTGGCAAGGCCCCGGGAGCGGATGAGATCCGCCCGGAGTTCCTTAAGGCTCTGGATGCTGTGGGGCTGTCTTGGTTGACAAGACTCTGCAACATCGCGTGGACATCGGGGTGGTGGTTCCTCTTTTCAAGAAGGGGAACCGGAGGGTGTGTTCCAATTATCCTGGGATCACACTCCTCAGCCTTCCCGGTAAGGTCTATTCAGCTGTACTGGAGAGGAGGGTACGCCAGATAGTAGAACCTCGGATTCAGGAGGAACAGTGTGGTTTTCACCCTGGTCGTGGAACTGTGGACCAGCTCTATCCTCTCGGCAGGGTCCTTGAGGGTGCATGGGAGTTTGCTCAACCAGTCTACATGTGCTTTGTGGACTTGGAGAAGGCATTCGACCGTGTCCCTCGGGAAGTCCTGTGAGGAGTGCTGAGAGAGTATGGGGTATCGGACTGTCTGATTGTGGCGGTCCGCTCCCGGTACGATCAGTGTCAGAGCTTGGTCCGCATTGCCGGCAGTAAGTCGGACACGTTTCCAGTGAGGGTTGGACTCCTCCAAGGCTGCCCTTTGTCAGCAATTCTGTTCATAACTTTTATGGACAGAATTTCTAGGCACAGTCAGGGCGTTGAGGGGATCTGGTTTGGTGGCTGCAGGATTAGGTCTCTGATGATGTGGTCCTGATGGCTTCATCTTGTCAGGATCTTCAGCTCTCACTGGATCGGTTCGCAGCCGAGTGTGAAACGACAGGAATGAGAATCAGCACCTTCAAGTCCGAGTCAATGGTTCTCGCCCGGAAAAGGTTGGAATGTCATCTCCGGGTTGAGGAGGAGACCCTGCCCCAAGTGGAGGAGTTCAAGTACCTCGGAGTCTTGTTCACGAGTGAGGGAAGAGTGGATCGTGAGATCGACAGGCGGATCGGTGCGGCGTCTTCAGTGATGCGGACGCTGTATCGATCTGTTGTGGTGAAGAAGGAGCTGAGCCGGAAGGCAACGCTCTCAATTTACCGGTCGATCTATGTTCAATCCTCATCTATGGTCATGAGCTTTGGGTTATGACTGAAAGAACAAGATCACAGGTACAAGCGGCCAAAATGAGTTTCTTCCGCAGGGTGGCAGGGCTCTCCCTTAGAGATAGGGTGAGAAGCTCTGCCATCCGGGAGTAGCTCAAAGTAAAGCCGCTGCTCCTCCACATCGAGAGGAGCCAGATGAGGTGGTTCGGGCATCTGGTCAGGATGCCACCCGAACGCCTCCCTAGGGAGGTGTTTAGGGCCACGGGGAAGACACAGGACACATTGGGAAGACTATGTCTACCGGCTGGCCTGAGAACGCCTCGGGATCCCCCGGGAAGAGCTGGACGAAGTGGCTGGAGAGAGAAAAGTCTGGGCTTCCCTGCTTAGGCTGCTGCCCCCGTGACCAGACCTCAAATAAGTGGAAGAAGATGGATGGATGGACAGGTGGAATAATCAATACACTTCACATAGAAACAAAACATTGTTCCACAAACAGTGTGTTGAAAACAATATCCTTTTTTTTTTGCTCAAAAAGGTTTATTATGTCTTCTTGTTTATATACTTTTCAAATTTTCTTATGATAGATAATATTTTCAGTATATTAGAGGGAATTTTTACCTGACATGTTTCAACTGTCATCTGCAGTCTTCTTCAGAAGGGACACCTGACCACTGTAACGTGTTGCCTTTCAGCTGTTCTTATAGGCCTGGCAGACTACCCCACCGCCACTTGATGGTCAATGGGGGAGGGAGCTGATAGGCAACACGTCACAGTGGTCAGGTGACCCTTCTGAGGAAGACTGCAGATGACAGTCCAAACATGTCAGGTAAAAATTCCATCTAATATTCCGCCCGATTGTAGCTGAGATAGGCTCCAGCGCCCCCCGCGACCCCAAAGGGAATAAGCGGTAGAAAATGAATGGATGGATATCGAAAATATTGTCTGATTACAATAACATTTTAAAAGAAAAATATATATAATTTTTTTCAATTTTTTGGACAGAAAAGGACTTCCATTTCAACATAATAGATTTGCTGAAAAATATATTATTGACATGAATCCTATTGATTATGAAAGATTGATAAATGGCATTTCCAGCTTCTTCAGCACTTAAAGTCTTCTCTACAGGATGAACAGATGGAGTACGTTTATTCAAGCTTAATGATTGCTGGAAGAGACTTATTAGGTTAATAAATGTAATAATAAACACATAAGGAACACAATTAATTCCGATATAACTTGTCCACCAAGAGGTGTTGCGTCCTGGAGAAACTCCTTCCCTCATATTAATTTTGAAAAAAAAAAGTCTTATCCCAAATCAAGTTAAAATCACGTCACAAATGTTACCATAGTAAATCTCTTCTGTCTAAATTCATCCAGACTGTTTCTTCAGAATGCTCTTTTTGTCACATTGAAAGAGTCAATTAACCATGAATGTCCAATCTCACAATTATTCTGGACTGAACTTTCTGTTGTACTGTTTAGTGCTTACAATATACTGTTTGAGTTCAAAGAAATAGTTCTGCTCTTTCAAGGTAAATGTCATAAAAACTTGAGTATGCTGTCAAACTGTTGTGTCGACCATATTCATAAATCCAGAGTAATGTCATGCAAACCAAATAGTTTTTCATTATATTATCCATCCATTTCTACCACTTGTCCCTTCTGGGGACATAAAAAAGCACTACATCAAAGAAAAATCTATTTGTAATGTGATGCTTTTATTTGCTTTTTCTTTTATACTTTTAAGTGTTATTCCTCACATGTTTCTTGCTTGTTTTTTCATTATTTGTTAGTGTTGTGTGAATATATTGTTAAATATTTGAAAATGATGACGAAAATAAATGGAATAGTTATTTTGAAAATGTTTGATTAAATGTATTCTCAGATTCTTAAAATATCTACTTTGTTTTTGAAATACATTTGAGGAAAAACATGCTCTTCCCTGTGTGAAATCTTTCTGTTTCCATCGCATGACAGGAAGGCTTTCCTGTTAACTATATACTCAATATATGGGCCGTGCCGATCCTCTCTTCTGTCATTCTAGTCGCTGCCAAGTTTAATCTCTCTACAAATTATAGAGAAGTTATGTTTGGAAGCCAACTTTCATGAATCCAGAGGTTGTTTATTCCGTCATTGTTGAAATGGTCATGCAACTCTGAAATAATAATGTAACAATCAGATCACATGAAAACAGCCAACACATAAAGTCATACTGCTCTAGGAAGTACAATACATAATACTAACACTGAATACAATACAAAATACTGACCCCACACAACTAACATTTATATTTCAGTCAAATATATTTATTTTAACATATTTTAACACTTCAAGCACCCCCAAACACCTTTGTTTACGCAATTTCTCTCTGAGCCATAAATCTACCGTGAATATTCTGTCTTTCCCTTAAACACAGACTCATCAGCTATTTCAGGCTGTGGATGGGGGAAGGAAGCTCATCATTTGTCAACTGAGGTGTCAATCCACCTTGAAATAAGGTGTTTCTGAGTGACGCAAAAGTCATGTATAAAGGGAATATGAAATAAACAGACATTCCTGTATGCTGGGATATACATAAAAATAAGCAAAGAACAACAAAGGAAGCATACATAATTGTAATGTATGATCATTATATTTTACTCTCATACTTGACTTAACTTCAAATGCTGATTAAGGATTAATTTCATTACAGCAATAAAATGCAGTGCATTACTGATTCAGTGTGGGGCATGAACTAACAGATGGTTTACAGACTGTAACAACAAACAACAGTTAGTAACGTTTGACATGGCAACATGGCACTGTTCAAGTAAACAACCAATAAAGCCAAATAACAACATTAGATTATTTCTGGTGCAACAGCATTGCAGAACTGACTTCTAACATAAAAGAAGGAATGAAACAATAATCTGTAGATGAAGCTCTTTGATGCATTTGTAATTAAGGGCTAAATAAACTATTCAGTACAGTAAGTATACATTAGAAATGATCATCTTTCAGTTACATTAGAGTGTATAAATATGTTAAGCTGCAGCCATGCCCTCTCACACAGCAGTTATGTTACATTTCTAACTGAGCTACCTGCAGTGGTGCTCCTGCTGCTTCTTCAAACTGACCCACATACATTGTAAGATTTGTTTTCACGCTCTGATTTTACACACCAGGTGAAGAACAGCTGATTTGATGAGCTACTGACGTACTGCCACGTGACTCACATGTTATGAACAGAATTGGTGACAAAGGGCAGCCTTGGCGGAGTCCAACCCTCACTGGAAACGGGTCCAACTTACTGCCGGCAATGCGAACCAAGCTCTGACACTGATCATTCAGGGAGCGGACCGCCACAATCAGACAGTCCGTTATCCCATACTCTCTGAGCACTCCCCACAGGACTTCCCGGGGTACACGGTTGAATGCCTTCTCCAAGTCCACAAAGCACATGTAGACAGGTTGGGCAAACTCCCATGCACCCTCGAGGACCCTGCCGAGAGTATAGAGCTGGTCCACAGTTCCACGACCAGGACGAAAACCACACTGTTCCTCATGAATCTGAGGTTCGACTATCCGGCGTAGCCTCCTCCCTAGTACACCTGAATAGACCTTACCGGGAAGGCTGAGGAGTGTGATGCCACGATAGTTGGAACACACCCTTCGGTTCCCCTTCTTAAAGAGAGGAACCACCCCGGTCTGCCAATTATATATATATATATATATATATATATATATATATATATATATATATATATATATATATAAATATATATACATATATATATATATATATATATATATATATATATATATATATATATATATATATATATATATATATATATATATATATATATATATATATATATATACATAATTTTATTCGCCACAGGCTGTGCTTCTAACATGCTCCTAATACGTTTTTCCTATTGTTCTTATTTTCTTTATTATCAATCAGAACTGTCACCATAACGTCCCCTGGCCCTAACACCCCATGAAGAACATTTACGGGCATTGACTTTCATCTTATATGGACATTCACATGGACATTGTTAACATCCATATTATCAAACTTTCTGTTTGGTCCTTGTGTGCCAGCTGTTTAAAGGCAAATGTTTTTGAAGAAACTGCAAATTTTCTGTTTTGCACATTTTACATTGATCAGGATTTTTTTTTTTTTAAATATGACGTTTCGAGCAAGCGCTCTTTTTCACACCGCTGTGGCGGTGTGTGCGGAACTTTCTTTCTTTCTTGTTCTTGTAAGTGTTCCTTTTTTGATCCAGCACCCATCCCAATTGGGTTTTTTATTTTTTTTTCCCTGCGTTTTGCAAATTTGGAAAAAATAAATGTATGGTTGAAGAATACACTTTTCTTGTGTTTATGGTATCAATAGGACTTACAGTAAGTGCAACAGTGGTCTAGTGGAGGTGGCATTTTTAAGCATTTTCTAAGCATTTTTTCAGGCACGGACTGAAATACACCCAAATTTTATAAGGGACACCAAAAATGTTCCCACAGCCCGCGAGATGTCTCTTATTTCAAAGTCTGGGTGTTGGCAACCCTACATAGCAACAACGCTGCAAACATTACTAGCTGATTTGACATTATACTTTCTGGACTCCCTCCAATACAAACGGCTGTTAGAACTCTGTATCACTAGTTGCTAGCTTGTTTTTAGTGGGTGCACACAAGGCTAACTGTTTAGTTCACAACAATGCCATGTTGCGTTACATTTCGTAGGCTTAAACAATAATTAAGAAATAAATAATTTCTAATTACCTTTTCCTCCTCTTGCCTGATGTCCATGAGCTGAAACGTTGTGCTTGACAACGCTGTGATGCACACTCCCTCTAGAGCACACTCCTCCAGAGCTGTAACAGGTGGCACCATGTTGCTTTGTTGTCGGGAGGGGAAAGGCAACGCTGTGTGACCGCTCAGGTGTCGCGGCTTGTAGGTGCAACGGACGTCTACAGCCCGACTGTTGTCGCAATGATAGTGTTCTTATATTCTCAGCTGAAGCCATCAAATTATGAAGCAGAGCTGCTGCTTCAGTTAGGCTACTGGTCGGCAGTTAGGCAGACATTTTGTTCACAAACAACTTTGGCTGAAAAAAATAAAAATAAAAAAAATTCGCTAAAAAGGGGCCATTATTGGTGTCCAGAACCTGAAGGCAAATCTTCTCTCACACACTACTAAAAAGCTCTCACACACACAACTGAAATCTTTTTACACACACAACTGTCAAATAATAATTTTCAGTAGTGTGTAAAAGAGAAAAAAAATCAGGTGTGTGTGTGTGAAAGGATTTCAGTAATGTGAATGAGTGTGTTTCAGTAGTATGTGTGAGATTATTTCAGTAGTGTTTGAGAGTGTTTCAGTAGTGTGTGAGAGAGTGTTTCAGTAGTGTGCGTGAGAGTGTTTCAGTAGTATGTGTGAGATTATTTCAGTAGTGTGTATGAGAGTGTTTCAGTAGTGTGTGAGAGAGTGTTTCAGTAGTGTGCATGAGAGTGTTTCAGCAGTGTGTATGAAAGTATTTCAGTAGTGTGTGTGAAAGTGTTTCAGTAGTGTGAGTGAGAGAAAAAAATCAGTAGTGTATGAGAGTGTTTCAGTAGTGAGTGAGAGTATGTCAGTAATGTATATGAGTATTTCAGTAGTGTGTGAGAAAAAAATGTCAGTAGTGTGTATGAGAGTGTTTCAGTAGTGTGTGAGAGTATTTCAGTAGTGTGTGAGAGTGTTTCAGTTGTGTGTGTGGGTGTTTTAGCGGTGTGTATGAATGTTTCAGTAGTGTGTGAGAGTATTTCAGTAGTGTATATGAGAGTGTTTCAGTATTGTGTGTGAGAGTATTTCAGTAGTGTGTGTGAGAGTGTTTCAGTAGTGTGTGTGTGAGAGTGTTTCAATGGTGTGTATGAGTGTTTCAGTAGTGTGTGTGAGAGTATTTCAGTAGTGTGTGAAAGTGTTTCAGTAGTGTGTGATAGAAAAACAAATCAGTAGTGTGTGCGAGAGTATTTCAGTAGTGTGTGTGAAAGTGTTTCAGTGGTGTGTGAGAGAAAACACTAATCAGTAGTGTGTATAAAAAGTGTTTCAGTAGTGTGTACAAGAGTGTTTCAGTAGAGTATGAGAGTTTCAGTAGTGTTTGTGAAAGTGTTTCAGTAGTGTGTGTGAGAGTGTTTCAGTACTGTGTGTGAGTATTTCAGTAGTGTGAATGAGAGTGTTTCAGTAGTGTGAGTGAGAGAAAAACATTCCAGTCGTTTATGTGAGAGCATTTCAGCAGTGTATGTAAGAGGTAATTCTGACTAATGTCCCTAACGGCCCCTCATATTTCAAAAGTTATTATTGTCTTATTAAATGTTTTTAATATTTTTTTTTAGTATTAGAATCTTTTGCAAAGAATTTAGACATTATTTTTATTGTCATAATATTCAAATCAATTGTTTAACAAATGAATATTTTTTAAATCCACTTTGAGCGCCTGGAACTCTAAATAGTTTCTACACGGTGGCTGCAATAGAGCACACATAAGAGCGACAGTATGTGGGTGCCAAACAGTGAGATTATTTTTTATAATATTTTTTTCAATAGTTGTTGATGATATGCATTTATCAGAAAAGGCTATAAAATGTTTTTGTAATCCTATTACTCGAATAATAGAACAAAATAAAAAATATATTACTTTATTACCTTAAAAATATATAGTTTCAGCCCTCCTTCTAATATTGTTTATTTTAATAAAAAACTACTACTTTTACTGTATTATATTTCAATTTTTTGTGATATTACAATTCTTCACCTTAGATTGTCGAGAAAGCAATAGCTAGCATACCCCTAACATCAAATGTATTGCATTATGTCCAATAATCCATTTCAATGCGACACAATACATGTCAGGTTATGTTGTGCATTATTTTGCCCACACTTGCAGCTTTGAAAACAGAAAAAGTTTTATTGCTGTAGGGAAAAGCTGACACAGGAGCTTTAGTCTCCACAAGCCGAAACTAATTGAAAGCGCTAGATCGCCGCTTGTAGGGTTTTTTTATGGACAAAAACAATGTCATAGGCGTGACATGATCATTGGTATTGAAACCAGATTTAAAAAAGAAAAGGAAAAAACACTTCACAGGCGCGATGAATATAATTTTAAATACAACACACACACACACACACACACACACACACACACACCAGCAAGGGGTGGCATGACAACAAAACCGATTAAATCCCGCCTGATATGTTGAATGTTTTCTTTTACTGAGCCGAGACCTAGCGTAGCATATTTTTGGAGAAGCGCAGCCGTGTTGGTGTGAGACGAGGGATCAGCAGCTTGTCGGAGGCTTGCTAAATTTCTCAAATGATTTCCAGCCAACTCTCATGTGTGGAGAGAGACTCAACCACCCTCTGAAAACATTCAAGCATTATGTATGTATGTATATATATATATATATATATATATATATATATATATATATATATATATATATATATACATAGTGTTTATATATATGTATATATGTACATATATGTATATATGTATATATATATATATATATATATATATATATATATATATATATATATATATATATATATATATATACATAGTGTTTATATATATATATATGTGTATATATGTACATATATATATATATATATATATATATATATATATATATATATATTATAAGGAAAAAATGCTGTCAGGAAAAAAACACTGAGGCTATTCCATCCCTTACAAGCCTGTTTCGCAGGTGTCCCTACTCTTCAGGGGATTTTTTAATAATAACGTATATTCCGCTCTATTGAGCACTGTATAACGGATAAACCACAGAAACTTCGGCTAAATGTATATATATATATATTAGTGACGTGCGGTCACTGAAGGCAGGTGAGGCGGGGCCTCACCTGCCATCATGGAAAGAAAAAAAAATGTAAAAAGAAAAAAAATTAATTAAATTGTTATATGTATTCAGTGATTATACTATAAAGTTATTTTCCATTTAACTTCACCAGCTTTAGATTATTTTTATTAAAAATTGCAGAATTTTCACATTTGCCGTTCAAATACTGAGAAGAGACGGTGCGGTGATCAGCAGCCAGTTAAGGCACGTCACTCAGTTGTGTCTCAACATGGATTGCGGACTCGGCTAACTGCTAGCCTGCTGTGCAGTGAGACCGTATTGCTATATGAACTATATTATACATTTCCATAATTTAGTTAGCTGAGGTATATAATGTACAGCGTATTTTGTCAACAACTGTATGTGTGTATAGTATTTCTTGTGCTGAGCAATCATAAAACTGCTGCGAAGACGCACTGTGTGAGGCTCGCAGTAATCCCGCCTCCTGGTGCCGGTTAATGCACCCCCACCGCAGAATGCACCCCCCGACGAGAGCGCCACACCAACCAAAGCCCACACCCAAATCCTCCACGTGCAAGACCGAATCCACCCAAAAAAAAGTCACTTAACAAGAAGCCAAAAAGTGCAAAAACAACAATGCTCGCTCCGGCGGAGCCGTGAACGACTGCAGGGACACAACATTAGGTACACCTGCAGACTGCAGCACGAATTTCATATTTCATTCATTCACAACTCCTCCAACACGAACACCACTGTTCCCGCACTTATAAGTAAAGGTAAGACCATAATAACGTTTTTTTTAATTAAATGTGCATTTTTGTGTGCTACAGTTTGTATGTGTAAAGTTAAAGTTTAGTTAAAGTACCAATGATTGTCACACACACACTAGGTGTGGTGAAATTTGTCCTCTGCATTTGACCCATCCCTTGATCACCTCCTGAGAGGTGAGGGGAGCAGTGGGCAGCAGCGGCGCCGCGCCCGGGAATAATTTTTGGTGATTGAACCCCCAATTCCAGCTCTTGATGCTGAGTGCCAAGCAGGGAAGAATGCTGGTATGAGCTTTTAAACATAACCCGTTAACTGCTGCCAATCAAATGGTGAATAAGATACTCTTTAGGGTTCATATGTTTGTAAATCTGACTGTGATGAAGTCAGTGCCTCACCAGCCATCAACCTCACCGCACGTCACTGATATATATATATATATATATATATATATATATATATATATATATATATATATATATATATATACTATAAAATCTCCTGATGATTGAGGGAACCCCTCATGAAACAGGCCTGTAGAGATGAAGTAGTCTTGGGATTTTTTTCCCACACATACATATATATACTATATATATATATATATATATATATATATATATATATATATATTAGAGATGCGCGGTTTGCGGGCACAACCGCGGAGTCCGCGGATTATCCGCGGATCGGGCGGATGAAATTAAAAAAAATTAGATTTTATCTGCGGGTCGGGTCGGGCGGTTAAAATAAAAATAAAAAAGATTTTAAATAGATTCAGGCGGGTGGCAGTTAAACCAATTGGGAAATATATATACATAGTTAAATGTTGTTACCCACATACGAAAAACGAGCAGGCACCTGCTGCATATGCCACAACAGAAGAAAAAAAAAGAAAAGAGATGGACACTTTTACGGAGCGGAGAAGGGACGCCTCGCCGGGGTCCGGGACCGAGGCCCCTTCCCCCGAGAGGGCCCCACCGGGAGCCGTAGCTGAGGCGATCCGCGAGAAGTGCCCGACGCACGTCCAGGGTCACCACCGCGCCCACCGCACCGACACCCCGCCTCGTCCGCTTTCGCCGCGGCCGGCGTCACGCGCAGCAGGTAAGCAGCTTACCTGCCCGCCACCCCCGTGGCCGGGGGCTTGTAACAGGGGTCGCTCCGCCCGCGCAGCTTACCTGCCCGCCACCCCTGTTGCCGGGGGCGCGTAACAGGGGTCACTCCGCGCGCAGTGCGCTCACGAAAGGGGTGGGGCTCACCCTGGTTGATATAGACAGCAGGACGGTGGCCATGGAAGTTGGAACCCGCTAAGGAGTGTGTAACAACCCACCTGCCGAATCAACTAGCCCTGAAAATGGATGGCGCTGGAGCGTTGGGCCCATACCCGGCCATCGCCGGCAGCGAGATGCGCTTGGAGGTGCGCTCAGCGCGGCTCCCATATGATTGCGCACTGGTGTGCGTCTGGGTCGTGACAGCGTGGCACGGGAATGTCTGTGCTGCATTGGATCAGTCTCCTTTCTTTAACAGGCAAAAGCTTTATAACCTCACTAATGCCTTGCATCGTCTATATTAGATATATAACAACGGGCGGGTGCGGGCGGGTGCGGGCGGGTGCGGTTCTGATCAAATGTTAGCTCGGGTGGATGGCGGATGGTTGACGACTTTCTGATGCGGTTGCGGATGAAATAATTGCCTATCCGCGCATCTCTAATATATATATATATATATATATATATATATATATATATATATATATATATATATATATATATATATATATATATATATATATATATATATATATATGTTAAGTCAGGAAAAAAACACAGAGGCTATTTCATCCCTTACAAGCCTGTTTTGCAGGTGTCCCTGCTCTTCAGGGGATTTTTTAATAATAACGTAACGCGGGGGGCGCTGGAGCCTAACTCAGCTACAATCGGTGCGGAAGGCGGGGTATACCCTGGACAAGTCGCCACCTCATCGCAGGGCCAACACAGATAGACAGACAACATTCACACTCACATTCACACGCGGGACAAGCGTTAGAAAATAGATGGATGGATGTCTAAGACTACTCATACCCCTATCCAAAATACTAAATAGTTTGTTCCACCTTACTTTGAACATTTCACTCAACACAGACGTCATAAGGTAATCAAAGATTAACTTTAAGCATTCACACACACAGCCCCAACGTTTTGGATCAAGGATGAGGTGACAGAAGAAAGGTAAATATATAATAACTACTGTGTATATGTGGCAGCAAAGGAGAAAGTTGTGAACAAGTTTCACTTTTGCATCTCAATGCCAATAACTGTGGTGTGTTCAAAGACCCTCGATTAGAGGTAGAAACAGAGGCATCATTAGATTTTAAACACTGAGGGAGACATAACTCCCAGGGGATGCATTAATAATGACATAATCAAAATTATATTGATGTATCAATATAATTCATATTATCCACTATTGATAATCCTATGTGTATCAGCTAATCCATACTTTACACTGTAGTCAAGGAAAAATTGAAATATATATATTTAAGTGAATAATGACAGTTTATATGATATTTAACGTCATATTCTGGCCACTTTTATTTAGAATTTGTTGGGTCTTTAAAAAACGACAGATATTATTTTTATTTTTTTCAAAACCAAACCAAATTATTTAGGGGGTTTATTTAGATATTATAGGTCACCGGTGTCAAACTCAAGGCCCAGGGCCAGATTTGGCCCGCCACATCATTTAATGCGGCTCGCGAAAGCCCTGAAATAATATGAGTCAACAAAGCATTTTATGATGTACTAATTTTCATTGTGACAGACATAAATACATGTATTGCATGCTATTGAGTATATTTTAAACGTTATTATCTAATAATGCAACAAATACAACACTATCATTAATTTAAAACTTTTTAAAATTAAAACAAAATAAGTATCCGAATTTATTCATCAAATTGTACACTGTAGAAATGACAATAGATTTTACAGTAAAAAACTGGCAACTCAGATGCCAGGATTTTACAGTAGAAAAACACTACAGTACCGTTTTTGCATTTAGAGTAATATGCTGTAAAAACCATCGTAAATTGTACGGTGAAGTTTTTTTTTTTAACTGAAAATGTGACTTTTTTTTTTTACAGTGTATGTAATACAAATATAATAATTAGAGATGTCCGATAATATCGGCAGGCCGATATTATCGGCCGATAAATGCGTTAAAATGTAATATCGGAAATTATCGGTATCGGGGTTTTTTTATTATCGGTATCGTTTTTTTGTTTTTTTTAAATCAACATAAAAAACACAAGATACAATTACAATTAGTGCACCAACCCAAAAAACCTCCCTCCCCCATTTACACTCATTCACACTCATTCACACAAAAGGGTTGTTTCTTTCTGTTATTAATATTCTGGTTCCTACATTATATGTCAATATATATCAATACAGTCTGCAAGGGTGACAGTCCATAAGCACACATGATTGTGCGTGCTGCTGGTCCACTAATAGTACTAACCTTTAACAGTTAATTTTACTAATTTTCATTAACTACTAGTTTCTATGTAACTGTTTTTATATTGTTTTAATTTCTTTTTCATTTATTTATCTTATTTTATTTTATTATTATTTTTTAAAAGTACCTTATCTTCACCATACCTGGTTGTCCAAATTAGGCATAATAATGTGTTAATTCCACGACTGTATATATCGGTTGATATCGGTATCGGTTGATATCAGTATCGGTTGATATCGGTATCGGTAATTAAAGAGTTGGACAATATCGGAATATCGGATATCGGCAAAAATCCATTATCGGACATTCCTAATAACAATCAAATGCACAGCAATTACTTTTATAACATCATGAGGTGAATTCTTACACATTTATATACGGTTAGATGTGGCCCTCTTAGGGCAGCCATAACTGCGTTGTGGCCCTCAGTGTAATCGTGTACGACACCCCTGTTATAATTCCATTCTGAAAAAGTAAAAAACCCAGTTTAAGTTTTTACATGTGTTTTAAAAAGCTGGTTTCATCCAAATCCATGCAATAACTATTATTTTTGAAGTGGATGCAAACATATCAAGTGTGTGTACGAGGTGACATTGGGTTTACGGTGGGATGGGGTGCCTTTTAGTAGTTTTGTAATGTGGGTCTAGAATTTGGTGCTACACCTCTGTGACTATGTATAATTCCCCACCATAAAAACAGGTGTAATGTCACACGGGTGACAGTGTGTATGAGCAAGGAACCAACACAGGCAAACACAGGAAGTTGACAGCGGATGTAAAACTTTATCCAAACCCTTCAAAATGACTTCTGTTTTTGCATAGGATGTCTTCTCACAGCAGGAGACGATGAATGTTGCTTGTTCTCACGTGTCCATGTGCAGCCACCTCTCTTTTTTGTGTTGGTGTACCTGCAGCCTGAATCATCATCACAACCTCTGTCCTCCTCTCCCTGCATTGGAAGCCTAACGCTTAAAGGTCTCAAGCATGCATGCTTTTAAAGGACACTTCATTGGAGATATGTTGTGAAATCCCAGCCACTAAAGGCAGACAGCAGAAAAATTTACTTTTGTGTGATAGCTCAGCTTTCATTGACCTTACGGCACTTAATGAAAGTGCTGGGAGAGTAAAAGTGGTGAAAGTGGAACAATTTAAGTCATTCTCTCAGACGGTGACAGTGTTCCTTTCTTATTTCACTCACTTTCAATCAGTGCTGCTCGGAGGACGTCAGCCCAATTGGCATATGTCTCCTGTGAACTTATTTGCCAGAGGCGCCATCTTTTCCTATCCCTTCACTCCGTTCTCCTCTTTCATTATACTAATCGTTCACC
The DNA here is from genome assembly GCF_033978685.3 of Nerophis lumbriciformis. Lineage (NCBI taxonomy): Eukaryota > Metazoa > Chordata > Actinopteri > Syngnathiformes > Syngnathidae > Nerophis > Nerophis lumbriciformis. Next base: position 7,451,744 of record NC_084581.2, read on the forward strand.
GTCTGATTTACCCTTCGCCATTTTTCCTCCTCTTCCAGTCCTCTCTTCCATCCCACAGGGCAGATTCGTGAAGGTGAGCCAGCCGATTAATGTCCGGCTGATGTACTGTCCCTTTCTGGAAAACGACCTCCATTAGGTCCCACCAGACCATTTCACCGTGCTCAAAGGCGGCCCGGCCCGGTCAAGACAAGATGAGGCTTGCAAAGACGTGGATAGATGGTTTTTATAGCGCAACCAGAGAGCACTCGCACAATTTCAGACGGTAAGTAAAAGTTACCGTGATTGTTCTGCATCAAAAGTACTCTCATTTTGCTAAATAAGGTGACCAATGTATTATATAACTCTTAGTATCATGCAGTAGCCAAACATGGGGTAAACTATCGGCCACAAATATGTCCCCCGCAGAAAAATGTAGTGTTATAAAACATGTCGATAGCAGCCAATTATTTTGCATCCCGGAAAAATATTTTTACTCCATGTAGTAGCCACTAATATCAACATTTGCTGCAATGATGCATGATGCTGATAGATGGCAGTATTACCCACAGATTGCCAATCTATTTGTTGTGGTTGGGGCATGGCCAGACGTCATTGTATAAGTTGCGTAATTGGCTACAATACATGTATTTTCTGGAAAAAAAAAAAAAGGCAAAATATGTTATGCGTATATTTAAAGACACAAGTGTGTTATTATTTATTAGTAACAACATATATATTTTTGCTGTATTTTCTAATTCTTTGATTCCTATAAAATAATTGCGTCAATCATTTTCTGTTATTTAACACTCTAGACCAGGGGTGTCAAAGTCCAAATTTGGTCCGTGAATGAATTATCTATGGCCTCCAGGATGATATTTGGTTATTATTAGAACCAGTCCGCAGGCCACAGCCGCCTGCTGCTGTTTTGCACGCACCAATACTCCATCAGTGTTGGCGCTAGGAATTTTCAAAATGGGGTCTCAGGGACCCCATCAAGTCATAAAATTGGGGTCCCAGAGTATATTTATGGGGTCCCACTTTTTTGGAACTGTTTTGAAAACAAATGATAAATGTATGCATTATCCTGTTATATCTCACATTGTATATTTTGTTTTGGAAAAAGGTTGTCATAAACGTTTCTTAATTCCTTAAAAAATATCATACAAAAGAAAATAGCTATAAACATTCATTCTCTTTCTTCTTTCCTTCATGGTTCTAAACTTTACTGCTGCCGGGATTTTTTTCTATATTTTTATTGTAATATTTTCAGAATGTGTTTGTTCTATTTTAGGCCAAAGTAAGACAAAGAAAACAATCTGAAGTTCTCTTTATTTTTTTAGTTTTAATGCCACGATTTTAATAGTCCGGCCCACGTGTGCACAGATTTTCCTCCATGCGGCCCCTGAGCTACAATTAGTTTTACACCTCTGCTCTAGACCATCTAGACTCTAGAGCCCATTAGGCTACTGTTTATTAACCTGAATCTATGCAGATTTAGGCTTATTTTGAAAGGTTTAGAGACAAATATAAAAGTGATCATGAAAAAATATTTAAAATGGGATGGAGTGGATTTTTACACTCTTAAGAAAAGTTAGTTTTTTTAAGAATTAAACCACTAATCCTCATTAGTGGTGTTAATGCTACTTCCGTTCACTTGACACTTACGGTATTTAGACAAGAAAAGATTGGAGGCACATCATGTCTTTACATCTGAGGTGTCCACAAATGAAGCATAATCCGTTAGGCATAGCAACCACAAAAGATCAAAAAACTAATGCAATGTCTTTACGTTTAGTTCTGCTATCAAACACTACTAATATAGTAGAGAATAAACTCGATTGCATCAAAGAAAGTTTCTCAAACAAACCAGAGGTTCAAACAAACATTTTACAAAGTTACCTCTGCAGATACAAGCGGTCTGATTGCATTCAACGAGATGATGACGTACTTTCGTTTTTCCTGACTTTATTACCTGTATGAGCCACTTCTTTGGGGACTCTTTGAAAGCTCTTTCGTATCTCTCTATTTGAACCATTGGAACACCCAAGAACAGAACGGAAATACGACATCTGCTCAAACTCTACACTCACTCTCATTTGTTTTAATGCTATGCTCTAGCGGCTTGACCATCATGTGGATTAAGCCGCGAAGAAGAAAAACGGATGTGACATCATATGCAACCCTCCCATACACTACTTTTTTTTTTTAGAAATAGCAACAGTGGAGGATGCATGCGCAGTTTGTTTCACAACAACAGGATAGGGGAAAAGAAGGAACTTACTGACTACAGCATCGGACTACAATGGCTGCTTTATGCAAAGCTCTTCGGGTAAATCATTACAATATATGGAGATATCTGCTGACATCAACAATTGGGGAACGTCACAAATCGGGCAAATTCCAAACGGATCCTTTGGAGGACGTATGAAGGAAGGCAAGATTATTTTATAAATATATCCACCGCGCCTCTGTGGTTTGATTTCAAAATTTCGGGACTTAGGCAGATCCCAAATACAAAAAAACAGGTACCAATAGGTAAGAAAAGTTGATTTTGCATAAAAAGTCCCCTTTACAGAAAAACAAAGAAAGAAGTATAGATCAACAACAAAGAATATCATTAACATTGTTTTTAAGTCTGTAACAGAAAATATTTAAAGTGCATCAATTTGCATGAAATTCCAAACCAAAAAATTCTTATTTAAGCAATAAACATTTTTAAATGACTTGAACCATTTTATTCTGAAAAAATGTATAAACTTAATAGATAATAATAAATTAATTGGTTAAAAATATTTGGTTTTGCATGCCCTATCATACAAAACCAACTTTTCTTACATATTGGTACCTGCTGTATCTGCATACCTCCTGAAAATTTGAAATCAAAGTGTGGAGGTATTGCAGAGATAGTTATAAAACAATCATGCCTTCTTTCATACTTCCTCCAAACGGTCCGTTTCTAATGTGCGCAATTGGTGATGACACAAATGGGGAACATCGTCAGCAGATTATCCATATACAGGTATATCGTATAAAACTCAATGTTTATTTTTTTTTTTTTATTTAACTACTCAAACTGCCTTGAGCACATCTGCCATTTTTAGTTTATTTTAATTTGATCACTGCCTACTGTGTTTGGCAATGAACAAGTAAGTAATACAATACGTTATTACATTGGTGATGTACCTCGTAGAGTAGCTTACTGTATCGCCGGTTTGAGCTTCCATTGTTCACAACTCGAAACAGCTGAGCAGCGGAGTTATTTACATGTTGTATAGAAAAGCCTTTAATTGTCAATATACACATGTATACATCCAGGATCTAGCATTACAAAGTTACAGACTTGGTAAAAGTTTAAACTTAGCCTCGGGCGGGGCAATATGGCAAAACAACATGATCGCGATTATTTATTTTTTTATATCATCCGATCTCCATTTCTTTTTTTTTTATTAAAGGCGGATTGTCCCGTGCAGGATTATAGCGAGTAGCGTTGCATTCCTACTGTTTACTACTTCAGTATCTTGTAACAGACTTTTCTGTCATGTTTGATCAAGGTAATATGTGCTAACAGCTGACAACTGTCCATCCATCCATCCATTTTCTACCGCTTGTCCCTTTTGGGGTTGTGGGGGTGCTGGAGCCTATCTCAGCTGCATTCGGGCGGAATGCGGGGTACACCCTAGACAAGTCGCCACCTCATCACAGTGCCAACACAGATAGACAGACAACATTTACACTCACATTCACACACTACGGACTATTTAGTGTTGCCAATCAACCTATCCCCAGGTGCATGTCTTTGGAGGTGGGAGGAAGCCGGAGTACCCGGAGGGAACCCACGCAGTCACGGGGAGAACATGCAAACTCCACACCGAAAGATCCCGAGCCCGGGATTGCACTCAGGACTACTCAGAACCTTCGTATTGTGAGGCACATGCCCTAACCCCTGGTCCACCGTGCTGCCCTGACAACTGTCATTTTGATTATATTTATTATCGTGTTTACTCGAGGTGCAACCGTGGCCCGTGGTTTTAGGGCCATGGTTTTGCTTCTTTTTGATACATTTTGTGGGGGTAAGAGAACAACTTTTCTTCCCATCAAAGTTATTTAGTTTTTTTTGCTTGTTATCACAAACATTCTGCAGTAAACAAAGTATTAGTGGCGTACTAAATGCTATAGGACTTTTATTTCAAGTTAACATTTACTAAACAACATTTTGAAAAGATAAATTATTATTTGCATCCTTAGATTACTTGTACATCAGTGCTTCTCGCCAGTGTTTTGGCAAAAGGCAAGCAGTGACCCAGATTGTGAATTTTTTTTCAACAGTATCTTATATTTAGTAAAAGTACATTAAAGTGCAGTTTGAATTTGAGGTACAGTATAACAATTTGTACAAACACATAAAACAAGTTTGATGATTATTTCAGGAACAAAATGCTTTTTTATCCACAAACTCAAAAATTTTAACAAGAAATGTTTTACAAAAATGTTTAGTGCATGTTGTAGTGCAGTAGTGGAGTTGAATATTTGCAGACACATGAACAAAAGGACTAATTGGAAAATATTTACATATAAAAATGAATGTTTCTGATTAAATTTGCGGTTTTGTTTATTCTCCCAGTTGTGACCAATACAATATAGTTCAGTCACAAAGACATGTGAGTGCCTGCAAGTCCGCATTCAGAGTAGGATTACTGCGCACCAAAATGTGAACTCAAGCAGACCATGAGACTGAAGTTGAGACTAAAGTCTGCCACTGCATTAAGTTGCTGCTCCTTCTAAATGTTGTTTTTCAACTTCTATGCTAGTGTTGGTCATATTTCTAATTTTCTTATTCTGGGCTGCACTTCCAGCTGTGCAAGGGTGAATTAAAAAGGCACAACGCCACTGATAATATTGAGAAGATTTTACAACTGTAATACTGTGGTATCAACAATACCGTGACACCCCAATTAAACAACTTACGCAATGTACGTAACATGTAAGCAAATAGCGTACATGTCAATTCCGGTCCTCCGCTATTTCTTCGTAATCAAAGTATGTTATATATATATATATATATATATATATTTATAACATACTTTGATTACGAAGAAATATTTATACATATTTATATGTATATATATATATATTTTTATATATATATATATATATTTATATATATATATATATATGTGTGTGTATACGCGACCACCTTCAAAAGCTTTGTTTTTACGCACCAGCACTTTTAGCTTTCACAATAATAACGATATAAGTCACATCCAGTTCAACTGTGCAAACTAAAAAATGGTCTCTGAAAAATGGTTACTCTTAATTAAATGATTATAGTTTCTCTCAATTACAGTAAAAGTTGGTATCAATGGTAGAAAATCCCCACTAAATGATTAATATGCAGCTTGCATGGTAGTTTCTATCGACCAAGGGTAAATTGCACTACAATTAGAAGTTTTAGTTATTTTCTCAGTGTAATTATTTAAATAGCTAATTTTTTTCTTCCGATTGTTGTGTTGCAAATGTATTGCCCTTACATTTTAAATTATATGGGTGGAGGAGGGTTAGGACAGCGTAAAAATGGTGCATCAAATGTCCTAAAGCCATGTCTGGTGGTCAATGGCGTCGGTGCTCTACAGCGGACTGTCCTGTTTCCATTTCTCTTCACTTTGTACACTTTGGATTTCCAGATTTTCGCTGTAGGCTGGTGTGACTGTAGTTTTCAGGCAACTTATAATACACCGCTGAAAACAAAAGTTTCAGAAAGTCTAACCTTGGCCAAGAGCTCAATTGTTGACAAAAGCCTACCTGTTACATCAGAAAACTTGTTGGGTTTCAACCATGTGACCTCAATACACTTCCAGTTAACATTCAATAGCCCCCGTTTATTTGCACAAATGTCAGAATGTTATAGAGGTTTAAAGCCAGATAAAATCAAAACACAGCTGAATGTGATGGAGTGGATCCATACACTCCTAAGAAGAAATACTTTTTACAAGATATACAAAATTCTATATCATCAAGTGGACTTTTCAAACCATCTTTCCACCCACACTTCATACTACCCTCGCAAGAAGGGATGGGAATTAATAAGATTTTTCCAATTCTGATTCCATTTTCGATTCTGCTTAACGATTCAGTTTCTTAACGGTTTTCTTAAGGATTCTTACTTGAAAAAAAAATAGTGCTGTCAAAGGATTAAAATATTTAATCGAAATTAATCGCATTTTGTTCATAGTTAACTCAAAATTAATTGCAATAATCACAGATAAGTATCATTTTATCATCATTAATAACTGTACCCTAGACAGATCATTTTTGCCAGCTGTAATCTGTGATATTTCTACCTGAATAAATGCTTCTGATATTCTGTAGATTACATGTTGTACAAGTTAATGGTCTTCATATTGCTGCATGACAATGTTTTAACCTTTTCTATCAATTCATAAAATGTAATATTCAACCTGTTAATCATTCTGTAATTGAAGGCTCGACCAGAACATGTTATAAAATAATTTTACACAATATTTCAGCCAGCAAACCTCCAATTTTTGGTGCATCATTACTCAATAGTGCACAAATAATAAACTATATGTAGCCATTCCTACTGTAACTACCTACTGGTGTTAATGTGTATGTTAATGTGTTATGGTGGTCATTTTTCCCATGGTCTGTGAACATACTGTGTCGGTGGAGAATGAACAAGTGTTGTGTGTCTTGAAGTGAAGCACGGCGGTAGACATGTGCCAACCACATGACAACAAACAAAAAGCCTCAACAACCACCACATGCATGCACCACCATGAACCACAACAGTGACAGACCCCACCCCACTGATCTTACCCAGGCGCAAAACTCTGTCCAAAGACAGAGCACGCCTAACCCTCACACCATCAGCGAGGTCCTGGCACAGGATTAGCAGGCCTTCAAATCGCAGTGAACGGAGCCTGTGCCGGTTGAGGAGGCGATTTGGGGTGCGTCACAGCCCCGAACCCATCCCACCCATGCATGTGATATGGTAGTTTATAAGGCCCCCAGAGTGTCTACTATGTAGTTAAAATTAGGAGGTCAGCCATCACAGCTGACCTCCAGTCCCTATTGATGTGTGTGCTGTCGTGTGAGGGAGGTATATATGTCGGTGGAGACCAATGATGCGATTAAAATTGGGGGACATCAGGGACATGGTGGGTCCCTCCCATGCTGAGTTCCCCCAACGCTAAGTGTCTAACATGCAGTCGAGATTGAGGGGTGGACGAGCAGGGGACAAGTCAGGAGGACTGGAGCCCCATACGCCTCCCCACAGGTCAATACCTTTAGGTGTGTGTGCTGTAAGTAGGAGGAGCGAAGAGCCCAGACATAGTTGGGTTTTTTTTATCGGATATATTTTTTCATGTTATAGGATTTATCTGTGCAATGTCATAATTCATCATATGAGCTGAATAATTATCTGCCTGATATTTCTCGTGCACACCTCTTCCTGTCGTTGCTGTGTTGAGCAATAAATGAATGGTCAAACAGAGCTATGTTTTTCCTTTCCACTTCCTCATGCACGCTAGACCATTATTGAAATGAACTTACTTGCTTAAAATGAGTTTTCACACGTTCATTAATTATCGCAATCTCCACTTTGCGCTTAAGGAAAATAAACGTCCTCTTGTGTGGAGATGGCCTGGGATTCATGAATTATTCACTGAGCGGATTTCCATCAATTTCTTGCAATAAATCCAAATAAAATTATTACAAAATCCATACAAATTTTGTTTGTCTAACGTCTTATATGAAAAAGTTACGTTCCGATGTGACTGCGTAGACTATCCACAGTGTGTGAAATCAACTCTTCATTACTTCATCATCACCGCCTCGGTCTTTATGCCGACTCTGACTGCGGGCAGCTTGGAGCTCGGCCTGGCCTCGCCATCCATCACGGCACAAATCAAAGCAGCTCCGACTCGCCTCTTATTGGACTCAATTGGATTTGGACGCAACAGTGATTCTGTAACAATACGCGCATTGACTGCTGCTACATTTTCTGGACGGACTTTTTTTCCTCTTTTACCCGAACGCATAATTGGAGCGAGTTTAAAAGTTTGAGATGGTATTATTTTAAATTATTCATGAGGCTGTTCATCAGGGAATCGCTCGTTCTCTCCATTACATTATTGGTTTATGCAAAGCAGGAAGCTAGTTGCTGGGATGAGGGTATGCACATATGTTGTGTAGACCAGTGGTTCTCAAATGGGGGTACGCATACCCCTGGGGGTACTTGAAGGTATGCCAAGGGGTACGTGAGATTTTTTTTTAAATATTGTAAAAATAGCAACAATTCAGAAATCCTTTATAAATATATTTATTGAATAATACTTCAACAAAATATGAATGTAAGTTCATAAACTCAGTGAAGCACAAGCTCAGGTTTCTCACTGAAAATGTCTGTCAAAAAGAACTGTGAGAAGAAATGCAACAATGCAATATTCAGTGTTGACAGCTAGGTTTTTTGTGGACATGTTCCATAAATATTGATGTTAAAGATTTCTTTTTTTGTGAAGAAATGAATCCAGAGGGATCTCTATTACAATCCCCAAAGAGGGCACTTTAAGTTGATGATTACTTCAATGTGTAGAAATCTTTATTTATAATTGAATCACTTGTTTATTTTTCAACAAGTTTTTAGTTATTTTTATATCTTTTTTTCCAAATAGTTCAAGAAAGACCACTACAAATGAGCAATATTTACAATAGCAATATACAATGACATAGTGCTGTATTTTACTCCTTTATCTCTTTTTTTCAACCAAAAATGCTTTGCTCTGATTAGGGGGTACTTGAATTAAAAAAATGTTCACAGGGGGTGCATCACTGAAAAAAGGTTGAGAACCACTGGTGTAGACCACTGTTTTTCAACCTTTTTTGAGTCAAGGCACATTTTTTGTGTTGAAAAAATCCGGAGGCATACCACCAGCAGTAATCATTAAAAAACGAAATTCAGTTGACGGTAAAAAGTCGTTGTCGCAATTGTTGGATATGACTTTAAACCATAACCAACCATGCATCACTATTGCTATTGTCTCAAAGTAGGTGTACTATCACGACCTGTCACATCACGCCGTGACTTATTTTGAGTTTTTTGGTGTTTTCCTGTGTATAGTGTTTTAGTTCTTGTCTTGCGCTCCTATTTTGGTGTCTTTTTCTCTTGTTTTGGTATTTTCCTGTAGCAGTTTCATATCTTCCTTTGAGCGATATTTCCCGCATCTACTTTGTTTTAGCAATCAAGAATATTTCAGTTGTTTTTATCCTTCTTTTTGTGGACACTGTTGATTGTCATGTCATGTTCGGATGTACATTGTGGACGTCGTCTTTGCTCCACAATAAGTCTTTGCCGTTGTCCAGCATTCTGTTTTTGTTTACTTTGTCGCCATTTCAGTTTTAGTTTCGTTCTGCATAGCCTTTCCTAAGCTTCAATGCTTTTTCTTAGGGGCACTCACCTTTTGTTTATTTTGGTTTAAGCATTAGACACCTTTTTACCTGCACACTGCCTCCCGCTGTTTCCGACATCTACAAAGCAATTAGCTACCGGCTGCCACCTACTGATATGGAAGAGTATTACACGGTTACTCTGCCGAGCTCCAGACAGCACCGACACTCAACAACAACACATCATTTGCAGACTATAACTACTGGTTTGCAAAATATTTTTAACGCAAATGGGTGAAATTAGATAATCTCCCACGGCACACCAGACTGTATCTCTTGGCACACTAGTGGTTGGAAAACACTGGTGTAGACTGTATGCACTTTAACTCAGAATAAATGGAAGGAATAGTTTTTCCTTGCAAATGTAGGTGAGTTCGAGTCAATGTGTTTGACATTTGTTACCCTAAAACCAACAACAACACATAGGTATGCAGTCAAACTACTTGCTACTTGTCATGTCTTTTGGATCATGTTTTGTTTTGTTTAGTTATTGGACTCTTTAGTGTCTGTTTACGCTCCATTGTTTTTGTTTCCATGACTACCCATTAGTTTTCACTTGTCCTCATGTCACGCACCTGTCTCATGCTTTGCACTCGCACACCTGTCACTAATCATGTCACTGCTATTTAAGCCTGTCTGTTTCTGTTGATCGTCCTCGTGGCATTATCCTTACTATCTCTGTTTACCTCTGCTACCTTTCATTCTAAGCCATAATTCCATGCCATAGTTTTCATGATGTTTCACGCCACAGTAAGTGTTGTTTTCGTTTTCATGTTCATAGTGTCTGCCTTTGTGCAAGTTTTTGTACATCCGCCTTGTGCGCGCTTTTCGTTTGTTCTTTTTGTTAGTGTAAAAATAAACATGTCATTACCTTCACGCCTTGCCCGCGCCAACTTTCCTTTGCATTCCGGGAAAACACAACACCCCAAGGTCCTCGTATTGACAGAATGTCACGAGCACAAACGTTTTTCCGCAAGAAAGTTGGACAGTTTGGATGAGGCTTCTTGGGAGGTGCTGCGTGCCATGGAGGCCGAGACGCTGCGCTATTCCTCCGTGGAGCGCAAGGACCTGGTCTGGGGTCCTGGCGGCAAACTGGTGCCATTGAGCTCCGTGTGCCCTGACGACGTTGGCGCGTCTCCCCAGCCACGGAAGCGCCGCTCAAGACGAGGGACGTCGGGGAGGCATTCTGTGAGGGTACAGGATGCGCCGCTCTCGCAGGCTCCTCCCACTCCGAGCAGAAGCAGGCTGCTGCCAGCCCCGCAGTTCAAGGATGACGTCACAGACCAGGATTTGTTTTCAACTCTTTTACTTTTGATCACCCGCCTCCACAAAAGACTCAAAGACCACATTATCAGAGCATATTTTTGGACATTAGAGCAAGTCAATCACAGTCACCCAGATTTCATGCCCCGCCCCCCAAGACTCAAGCCCCGCCCCCGTCACAAATTTGTTCTTTTTTTCCGCCCACTCAATCCCAGGTAGGAAAAAATTAAAGACTTTTTGGACAATTTAAAGGGGAGGATTCTGCCCCCCTCCTGACCTCTCTCCACCCACCCCAAAAAACGGTTCCAGACCGCGGGGAGCGCGTCTTGTATCCGCTCCTTGAGGGGGGGGGGGGCTAGGGCTGGGAATTATTTAAGTGGGGTCGCTCAGCATCGTCATGCCAAGCCACAGCCTCTAGCACGGCCGCCACCACCAGTTCTTCGGCCTGCCAAGCCACAGCCTCCAGCCCGGCCGTCGCCACCGGTCTTTCGGCCTGCTAAGCCGCAACCTCCGGCTCGGCCGCGCCACCGGTCTTTCGGCCTGCCAGGCCGCAACCACCAGCTAGGCCACCTCCACCTGCACCACGGCTAGCTGCTCCAAGGCTAACACTTGTCGCTGCACCACGGCGAGCACCACGGCTAGATCCAAGGCTAGCACCAGCGCCAATTCTAGCACCAGCACCAAGGCTAGCACCTACGCCCTGCTCCAAGGCTAACAACATGCCTAGCCACACCACGCCAAGTTCCACCATGCCAAGTTCCACCAGTAGCAGCTCCACGCCAAGTGCCACCAGTCGCAGCTCCACGACGCCAAGTGCCGCCAGTCGCAGCTCCACGATGCCAAGTGCCTCCAGTCGCAGCTCCACGACGCCAAGTGCCGCCAGTCGCAGCTCCACAACGCCAAGACCCTCCATGCCAAGACCCTCCATGCCAAGACCCGCCATGCCAAGACCCTCCATGCCAAGACCCGCCATGCCAAGACCCGCCATGACAAGACCCGTCATGACAAGACGCGCCCTCCTCCTCGTCGGCCACGGAAGTGGCCGCTACCTGGTCGTCTGCCACGCCAAGTGCGCCGACCTCCTCGTCGGTCACGCATGTGGCTGTTCCCGGGTCGCCCGCCTCGCCTGCTGCAGCGGCGTTCCACTCGCCGCCGCCACATGACTATGCCTCGGTGGATTCGGGGCCACTTGGTCTGGCGACCCACCACCATGTCTCCCTCCCGCCCTCCCATGACTCTTGATCCTGCTTTGTTTTTTTTTTGTTTTTTGGACATCTGGTATCTGTCCTTAAGGGGGAGCTCTGTCATGTCTTTTGGATCATGTTTTGTTTTGTTTAGTTATTGGACTCTTTAATGTCTGTTTACGCTCCATTGTTTTTGTTTCCATGACTACCCATTAGTTTTCACCTGTCCTCATGTCACGCACCTGTCTAACGCTTTGCACTCGCACACCTGTCACTGCTATTTAAGCCTGTCTGTTTCTGTTGATCGTCCTCGTGACATTATCCTTACTATCTCTGTTTACCTCTGCTACCTTTCATTCCAAGCCATAGTTCCATGACATAGTTTTCATGCTGTTTCACGCCACAGTAAGTGTTGTTTTCGTTTTCATGTTCATAGTGTCTGCCTTTGTTCAAGTTTTTGTTTCATTAGCCAAGTTTTTGTACTTCCGCCTTGTGCGCGCTTTTCGTTTGTTCTTTTTGTTAGTGTAAAAATAAACATGTCATTAGCTTCACGCCTTGCCCGCGCCAACTTTCCTTTGCATTCCAGGAAAACACAACACCCCAAGGTCTACGTATTGACACTACTCATGAAAATCAATCAATCAATCAATCAATCAATCAATCAATCAATCAATCATTCAAAGTGTATTTATAAAGCCCTAAATCACAAGTGTCTCAAAGGGCTGCACAAGCCACAACGACATCCTCGGCTCAGATCCCACATCAGGGCAAGAAAAAACTCAACCCAAAGACACCTCAAATACAGCTGGAGTGATATGAAAGGATTCTCTATCGTCATTTGAGGATGGCAAATAGCAATCACGCTTCCACCTTCCAGATCTCCATTCATGCAGTGTTAACTGCTGTCTATTAATGAGATTAAACTAGACACACTGCCTATTTTAGCTGTGACAGATTAAAAATACAATCTGATTAAGGCGGTCGGAGGATTGCGTTGATAAACTCGGTTTTTACTTCTATTACGGCCCTAAAGCTGATGTTTGACGAGGGTTGCGTGAATGAAGTCGGAATCTTGTCTTGTTTGAATTGAAAGGACGAGACACATTAGATTTTAATTTTGAAATGTCGCACAAACAATATCTACGTTTGGTGTAAACATGTGCATAATGCCGGAAATGTCGCAGTTGGCATGTCTGCCTCATAGGCAGGAGATCCAAGTATTAGTCAGGAAAAGGGATGCGTACCGAATTCAGCGCTTATATAGATACCGCCTAAATTCAGTCGGTACTAAAAATAAACGGTACCATATTTCAATACCTTTTGTATCATATGAGGTCAGGTCCGGCTGCAGACCTGGTACCAGCACTTGGTGGAGAAACAAGCTCTCAGAGCAGACTAAGGGCCTGGTTTACTAAAGGTTTGCATGCACACAAAACCAATCTACTAAACGTGTGCAAAGTGAATTTCGTCTGTTAAAGGGGCTGTTTGCAACTTTTACACCACTGCCTAGAGGGCGCTAAAACGCCAAAGTCTGCAAGCAGTAAATCCCGCCCTCTTCCTGTTTCTTGCCGGCAAGCTGTGCTGCCACGGAACACGCACACGCGCAGGATTTAAAACACAAGTTGTCATGAGTGAAACTCAAGTTAGCAGTCTCAAATAACTTCCATCCATCCATCCATTTTCTACTGCTTATTCCCTTCGGGGTCGCGGGGGGCGCTGGAGCCTATTATATTACGTTAATAAATCGTTTTGTGACACACTATATATAATCAGGAGAATTTGTTGTTTCGCGAATAATATATGTAGTTAGCAAAATGCAGTTTTTATGTGTTTGTTTATATGCAACAGTACAAGTTAAAATTCTAAGCTTCATAGTATATCACGTTTGTCTGTCGTGTACACAGTGTTGGGTTAGTTACTGAAAACCAGCAACTAGTTAGTTACTAGTTACTTTATTTCAAAAGTAACTCAGTTACTAACTCAGTTACTTACACCAAAAAGTAATGTGTTACTGTAAAAAGTAAGTATTTAGTTACTTTTTTTTTTTTTTTTTTTTTTTTAAGGCTCCCATTAATGCCCTTTTAGCCTTCATTTCAGTACTGTTATTGCACTGGAGAATAATACAATCTGTTGATCAACTTGACATGCATTTGCATCACTGAACTCAGAAAGCAATGTGGTCTACATACAACACACAAAGACAAAGATATGTTTCAAAGGGACAATTTATTTCAGGCCACAACAAATTGACAAAACTATTTTAAATAGCTGCAACATAACATACATAAGTAACAAACAGCATAATAACAGCATAGCTGTAAACCTGGTTCACCCAAGGAAGGCACACATGACATACACAAAGCCTAACCAGGCATTTTTTTTCTCTCAAGGAAATCGGAAATAAAATCATGTATTCAGGAGATCAACACTGTACTGAAGCCCAGAACACTCTACACATTTCCCCAGTTTTAGTTTAGAGATAAGGAAAGATTGCCCTGGCCCACTAGGATCCCTCTTTATGTTTGTGATCTTTATAGTCTATACATTTAGAGTGATGTGATAATGAAACACTCTAGAAGTCTAGAATGAAAGAGCAACAGTATATAAGCGAATTGACAGAGTGTGTGTACCTTCAGTGCTGAATGATGAGCAGAGGCAGAGTTTGGAGTGTTTTCTTTAGCTCGCTTTCCATGTTTATGTACTCACTGTCCAGGTACTTGGAACATGTTTTCCGTGCCATTTGCTGTTTGACGCCGGTATCATGCTAATTAGCTGCCTGAAAGCGGGTGACTCCACTGTAGAAATAACCTGCATGTCTTCTAGCACATACACTGCAATGGCTCTATCAATGTTATCCTGGCTAGCAGTCCCTCCGCTAAAATCCTTAAGTGGAGCTGAAGTGGCATCAGAGTTTGTGTCTCTCTTTACTAGCTTTGTCAAAGCATGTTGCTTTTGTAGCTGTTTCAGCAGATTTGAATTGCTGTTTTGGGCAGTATTCCCGGGCGCGGTCACTTCTGCTTCTCACTGCTACCCTCACCTCCCAGGGGATGATCAAGGGTGATGGGTCAAATGCAGAGAATAATTTCGCCACACCGAGTGTGTGGGTGACAATCATTGGTACTTTAACTTTAACTTTAAGTAGATGGGATCTTTGATCCAAGACACAACTTACATTTAACTAAAATATTCTTTTCTTTGTGCTCAACAAAAGAAAAGTAGTGAGAATGTCTCCATGTTAAAAAACTCGACTTCTGGCTTCGCCATGATGTCTTGTTAATTGTTATGAGAGTAGCGTATGTGTGTGTGTGTGTGTGGCCCTTTAAGATATGACAGCATGTGAGGTGAGTGACGTCAGTGAGTGAGTGGGCGAGAGAGGTGAGGGAGAGCAACAGTGAGTGTGTGCAGGTGCTCTAGCTTGGTGGATGGCTATGTGCAAGACACCAATAAAGTCACAAAATTGCAAAACAAACCGCCGGCCTCGTCATTCACCCTCGAGTCCGGAGCTGTAAAGACCCACTGCCGGGTAAAGTGAAGGTTGTTAGCCCCGAAGTACATAGGCCCTGGAGGAACGTCTCCCCTGCGCTACTCGACTACGGTATGGGAGCCCCCCCGCCCCCGACCCCACCCACACAAAGCACACCTTTTCTTTTCCTTGTGACACAGAAGGACGACACTGCAGCGCTCCAATAAAACACACTCAGATCTTCTGTTTCTAGCCGATACTACATCAAAAATAAAGTAAAATAACGCAGTAACGCATCATGTAGTAACGGTAACTGAGTTACTGAATATATAAAATAACGCGTTAGATTACTAGTTACCGCCGAAACTAACGACATTACAGTTACTTTGTAACCCGTTACTCCCAACACTGCGTGTACATTATCTGGCTCACATTGTCTGCATAACGTGATGTAGTTCTAAATAAACTTGCTCCCCCTCCCTTGATAGATTTTATTAATAAAGAAAATAGCAGTCAAGTAAAGACCAGAGCAGTGATCAGAGGGGACTGCAACGTACAAAGGCGCAGGACTAAATGCGGTCAAATGGTGGGGTCTATCAGAGGCATACAGTCATGGAACAGGCTGCCAGCCCATGTAAGAAATTGTGACGCCTATTTAACATTTAAAACTGCACTGAAACAGTGGTTGAAAACTAATCAGACATGCACTTACAATTAGATTATTCACTTGTTTTTTTTGTTTGTTGTTTGTTTTATTTTTTGTCCATGGTCTGTGCTTATGGTATGCTTGTAATGTGTAATGTCTTGTAATGTATGTATTATTTTGTATCATAACCTGTTAAATGCTTACTGTATTAACCTGCCTTAGGAAAACGGATGAAAATTAACTATTGTGCTAACTCCGGCATATTTACATTGTTGCTCTATGTTGATGAATATGCATTGTCTTAATTCAAATAAAAACATTAATGTAGACCATATTGTCTACGTCGCGTGATGTAGACCACATACATATAATTCATATTTTTAATGCAACTATTACTGTACTGTATGGCAAATGGACAATTGCTATATTTGTTTAATCCATCCATCCATCCATTTTCTATCGCTTGTCCCTTTCAGGGTCGTGGGGGGTGCTGGAGCCTATCTCAGCTGCATTCGATAACAAATGTACTTATTTTTTTAAATAAATAATTAATCAACTAAACCTGAAGCAGTCACAACAACTTCTAAATCTCTCTTACAAGAGATCCAAGTTTAATATTTAATATAAGTTTGCAAGCCAGCTACCGCCAACCACCTAGAGGCCAACCACAGTGGTGTGTCTGCCAGAACTGTAGAAAAATGCCAACAGACATAGAAAAAAATGTTGTGGACAATATCTGAATAATTGATTTTCTAGACTGCCTCATATGGATGTGTATATTCTGCAGGAGGATGTTCTCCGCTTAGCTGGGAGAATGTGGAATGACGTAAGAGCTCTTGAAGATGTACTTGATCCAGGGGAAAGCAACTGCCAATTCTTGTATGCTGGCAGTTTGTTATGTGGCAATATGGTTCTCTTAGTCAAGGTTTCACGGTGGTGATACCAAGTACCTGCGTATGGAAAATCTGTAACAAACATTCTGATCCTAACAGACATTAGGATTCATACCAAGCGGGATGTAACTAAAATATTGGCATTTAGTATATGTGGAACAGTTACAAAATTAAAGTGCATCACATTATGTAGGCATTGTGTTTATTTATCATTATAGAATAATCATGTTATTTTTAAATCAAATATATGGATTTGGAGAATTTAGAGTATGACTGTTGTCTGTCTGCCTGTGTTGGCTCTGCGATGAAGCAACATCTTGTCCAGGGTGTACCCTGCCTTCCACCCGAATGCAGCTGAGATAGGCTCCAGCCACCCTTGCGACCCCAAAAGGGATAAGCGGTAGAAAATAAATGGCTGGATGAATGGGTTCTTGATGTTTTGATCTACTCCCTTTAAAGAAGTTTACCTGTAAAAGAACACACACAAAGGACCCCAAATGTGTGGTTATTTACAAAAAATGTTTTATTTTTTTTAATATCTAAAATATTATATACCGTATTTTTCGGAGTATAAGCCGCACCGGAGTATAAGTCGCACCTGCCGAAAATGCATAATAAAGAAGGAAAAAACATATATAAGTCGCACTGGAGCCCGGTCAAACTTTGAAAAAAACTGGGCCTTATAGTCCGAAAAATACGGTATGTACCACATATTTAGAGGGCTATATGCATGTAATACATTTCAAAAACTAGAGTTGGTGGAAAAATTTGATTTTTAGATGCATCGCAATTAAAACATGCAGATGTTTCTTCTTTTGTGTCATCAGATATATCAGTGTCATCATAAATATCATGCGCTACCTCTTCCATACCAATTATGGGGTAGTGCATCTAATGTATTATTCTTCAGAGCACCACCACTCCTGTTATAATACAAACTAACAATGAAATTACAATTTTTGTGAAAATGTATAAATGCTAAAAATTATGACAAATAATGTAGTCCTTACCTACTCAGTGGCCTAGTGGTTAGAGTGTCCGCTCTGAGATCAGTAGGTTGTGAGTTCAAACCCCGGCCGAGTCATACCAAAGACTATAAAAATGGGACCCATTACCTCCCTGCTTGGCACTCAGCATCAAGGGTTGGAATTGGGGGTTAAATAACCAAAATGATTCCCGGGCTGCTGCCCACTGCTCCCCTCACCTCCCAGGGGGTGATCAAGGGGATGGGTCAAATGCAGAGGACACATTTCACCACACCTAGTGTGTGTGTGACAATCATTGGTACTTTAACTTTAACTTATCACTCTCACCCTGGTCTGTGTCATTGTCTATGGTGAAATGTTCTTCAGAGTCAGACTCGGATACTGTGCCAAGGTGTGGATACCACGTCACATCATCCCAATCAATAATAAAAACAATATTGTTTTCAACACACTGTTTGTGGAACAATGTTTTGCTTCTATGTGAAATATATTGATTATTCCAAACAATATATTTGTGTGGAAAGAAGTTATGTTAGGAAGCCAACTTACATGAATCCAGAGGTTGTTTATTCCGTCATTGTTGAAATGGCCTTGCAGCTGTGTCGTGACTCTGAAATAAGAATGTCATACTGCTCCAGGAAATACAATACATAATACTAACACCGAATACAATACAAAATACTGTAACCCACGCAATGTTAAATCAGTAATGGATATTGGTTGTCATTATCAGTTTAATTTCACCCACTAACATTTATATTTCAGTCAAATATACCTCATGGCGACTTGTCCAGGGTGTACCCCGCCATCCGCCCGAATGCAGCTGAGATAGGCTCCAGCACCCCCCGCAACCCCAAAAGGGACAAGCGGTAGAAAATGGATGGATATATTTACTTTAACATATTTTATCACTTCAAGCCACCCGAACACCTTTGTTTACGCATTTTCTCTCTGAGCCATAAATCCACCATGAATACTCTGTCTTTTCCTTAAACACAGACTCATCAGCTATTGCAGGCTGTGGATGGGGGAAGGCAGCTCATCATTTGTCAACTGAGGTGTCAATCCACCTTGAAATAAGACTGGTGTTTCTGAGTGACGCAAATGTCATGTAAAAAAGGAATATGAAATAAATAGACACTCCTGTATGCTGTGATATACATGAAAATAAGCAAAGAACAAAAAAGGGAGCATATATACTTTTTATGTATGATCAGTATGTTTTACTCTTGTACTTGACTTAACTTCAAATGCTGATGAAGGATTCATTTCATCACAGCAATAAAATGCAGTGCATTACTGATTCAGTGTGGGGCATGAACTAACAGATGGTTTACAGACTGTAACAACATACAACAGTCAGTAACGTTAGTTTTAAGACATGGCATACTTGCCAACCCTCCCGGATTTTCCGGGAGACTCCCGAAATTCAGCGCCTCTCCCGAAAACCTCCCGGGACAAATTTTCTCCTGAAAATCTCCCGAAATTCAGGCGGAGCTGGAGGCCACGCCCCCTCCAGCTCCATGCGGACCTGAGTGACGTGTCGACAGCCTGTTTTCACGTCCGCTTTCCCACAATATAAACAGTGTGCCTGCCCAATCACGTTATAACTGTAGAATGATAGAGGGCGAGTTCTTGGTTTCTTATGTGGGTTTATTGTCAGGCAGTTTCATTAACGTCCTCCCAGCGCGGCAACAACACACAACAACAGCAGTCACGTTTTTGTCTACCGTAAAGCAGTTCGTCTGCCGTAAACAGCAATGTTGTGACACTCTTAAACAGGACAATACTGCCATCTACTGTACATGCATATGTGACAATAACATCTACGGCTTTTAGAGAGTGCAGTGCACAACTGCGCACACAACAAGGAGACGAAGCAGAATGCACCATCAGAGAGGGTGTTCAGCATAGTTAGAAAAATAGTGACAGAGAATAGAACAAGGATGGACAATTCAACCCTTGACTCAACAATGAGTAGATGAGTGTTATGTGTGTGTATATGTGTAAATAAATGAACACTGAAATTCAAGTATTTATCTTATATATATATATATATATATATATATATATATATATAGTAATATAGTAATAATAGTCTTGTGATTTTTTTTCCCACACATACATATATATATATATATATATATATATATATATATATGTATATATATAGCTAGAATTCACTGAAAGTCAAGTATTTCTTATATATATATATATATATATATATATATGAAATACTTGACTTGGTGAATTCTAGCCGTAAATATACTCCTCCCCTCTTAATCACGCCCCCGACCACGCCCCCGCCCCGATCACGCCCCCCACCTCCCGAAATCGGAGGTCTCAAGGTTGGCAAGTATGAGACATGGCAACATGGTACTGTTCAAGTAAACAACCAATAAAGCCAAATAACAACATTAGATTATTTCTGGTGCAACAGCATTGCAGAACTGACTTCTAATATAAAAGAAAGGATGAAAAAATAATCAGTAGATGAAGCCCTTTGAGGCATTTGTGATTAAGGGCTAAATAAACTATTCAGTACAATAAGTATACATTAGAAAGGATCATCTTTCAGTTACATTAGAGTGTATAAATATGTTAAACTGCAGCAATGCCCTCTCATATAGCAGTTATGTTACATTTCTAACTGAGCTACCTGCAGTGGTGCTCCTGCTGCTTCTTCAAACTGACCCACATACATTGTAAGATTTGTTTTCACACTCTGATTTTACACACCAGGTGAAGAACAGCTGATTTGATGAGCTACTGACATACTGCCACGTGACTCACATTCCGACATGTTACCATAGCAACAATGCTAAAAACATTAGTAGCTGATTTGACAGTCTACTTTCTGGGCTCCGTTCAATACAAACACCAAATCTCGATGAGGAAAAGAGGTTCTGGGGAGCCTGGCTGCCCCGATGGAACGATTGCTGCAAGGTACTTGAGAGACTCCTGAGAGAAATGTTGCCGCATTGATCGTGGTCTCATATTCTCCGCTGAAGCCATCAAATTTTGAAGCAGAGCTGCTGCCTCGGCTAGGCTACTTGTCGGCAGTTAGGCAGACATTTTGTGGCGAACAACTTGACTGAAAAGGGGCTGGAACTATTGGTGACTTGAACCGGAAGGCCTTCCAGTTTAAGTGAAATGCCTTCCGTTTTAACTGAAATGCCTTCCTGTTTAAAATGGGTTATACTTGTATAGCGCTTTTCTACCTTTAAGGTACTCAAAGCGCTTTGACACTATTTCCACATTCACCCATTCACACACACATTCACACACTGATGGCAGGAGCTCCCATGAAAGGCGCTAACCACAACCTATCAGGAGCAAGGGTGAAGTGTCTTGCTCAAGGACACGGACGTGACTAGATTGGTAGAAGGTGGGGATTGAACCAGGAACCCTCAGGTTGCTGGCACGGCCACTCTCCCAACTGCGCCACGTCGTCCACCTTTAACCGGAATTACCTTCGGTTTAAGTGAAATCTTCTCACACACACTAGTGAAAAGCTCTCACACACAGAATTTAAATCCTTTTACGCACACAACTGAATTTGTTTCTCTCATTCACACTACTGAAATTGTCTCACACACACTACTGACATTTTTTTTTCTTACACACACAACTAAAAACCTTTCACACACACAATTGAACTCCTTTTACGAACACAATTGAATTAGTTTTTTTCTCACACACACACTACTGAAAACCTCTCACACACACAACTGAATTTATTTCTCACATACATACTACTGAAAACCTCTCACACACACTACTGAAATGTTTTTCTCTCACACACTAATCCTTTCACACACACAACTAAAAATAATTTCAGGTGTGTGTGTGTTTGAGATTTTCAGTAGTGTGCTTGAGAGAAAAGAAATCAGTAGTGTTCATGAGTGTTTCAGTAGTGTGTGTGAGAAAAACAAATCAGTAGTGTGAATGAAAGTGTTTCAGTAGTGTGTGTGTGAAAGTATTTCAGGTAGAGTGTGTGAGAGAGAAAAAAATAAGTAGTGTGTTTGAGGGTGTTTCAGTAGTGGGAGTTAAGAAAAACACTTAATAAGTACTTAATAATGACTAATTAAGAGCCAATATGTTACTAATTTGCATGTTAATAAGCAACTAATTAATGGTGAATATGTGTTCCCCATACTAAAGTGTTACCAAACATTTCAGTTGTTTATGTGAGAGCATGTAATTCTCAATAATGTCCCTAACGGCCCCTCATATGTTTCTCTCCTCCACAGTTGCTCCCCTTTCTTCTTGTGTACCCCAGGGTTCAATCCTCTGGCTTATTCTATTTTCACTTTGCATGCTCCCATCAGGTTCAATCATCTCCAAATACAATGTTCACTTCCACTTTTATGCGATGATGTACAGCTCTATTATATCATCCATATATCAAACTATGGCTGTCACATAACTTTATTCATTTAAATGAAAACAAAACTTAGTATATTGCTTTTAGCCCTGATGCACTACATACCCTGTAACACACTGTAAAAAAAAAAACAATTGTCACAATTCAAGGTAAAATATCAGCAGCTGTGGTTGCCAGGAATTCACCATAAAAAATACAGTCATGATGTATAAGACATTACGGTATGTTTATGTTATCAGGCCTGGGTCACAAATAGGACTCAGATGCAGAGTGGGGAACAATCCAGCTATAAATTCTGATAACAGTTTTCACAAAAAGTGAAAACCGAAAATCACTCGGAAAGGAGGAAACAAAAATTAAATCTCTAACTGCAGTTAGCGAGGAATATAACTATGAAATTTAACAACAGAAAACGCTCCAAAAGGAGGGAGAAACAATGGGCTATAGGACTTCTACACCGTTTCTGGTCTAGAAAAATAGTTAACAAAAAATCACTCAAAAATGAGAAAAAGAAGGAACTATAACACCAAACTGAGCTCACCACTTCGACTTGAAATCTTTATGAACCAAAAATCACTCTGCTTAAGAGGAGAAAAGGGAAACTCAAAATACCAACAAGAAAATTCAGGATCAGGATACTCAAGGTAAGGCGAGACAAGGTTTTGGCATGAGGCTGGAGATGCACGATACAACTAGACATTCTGGCACAGAACGAAGGGAGACGCGGACTATAAGACACACGGGGTTAATGGGGAACAGGTGTAAACAATCAGGAATCATGGATGACATCAGACTAATGAAACAAGAGGAAGGGCAAGTGACCTGAAACGAGAGGAGAGTTATTGTCAAACTAAAACATGAAATTCACAAGACAAAACCCAAGACAAGAACTCCCTCAACGCGGTGTGACAGATGCTGCATCCGTAAACTTTACAGTTGATAACTGTTTCTGCTTAGAGTAAATTACTATGAAAAAATGTGTTAACGTGTTTACAAAAAAAACTATAGAATTTACAGTAAAATACTGGCAACTGTGGTTGCCAGGAATTCACCGTAAAAAAAATGTGAGGCCAATGTTACTGTTGTCAATCAGTTTATCGCCAGGTGCATGTCTTTGTAGGAGGTAGGAAGCCGGAGCACCCAGAGAGAACCCTCACAGTCACAGGGAGAATATGCAAACTCCACACCCAAAGCAAGGGAATTGAACACAGGATCTTCTGACTGTGATGCACAAATGCTAACAACAGTGCCACTTTTCTGCCCTGTCACCAATACTAGTATCTGCAAAATGCCTGTGTTTCCGAGACATGTAGGTACATGAGGATTTTAACTTGAAAGTATTTGTACAACCTTCAATCAATCAATCAATCAAAGTGTACTTATATAGCCCTTAATCACAAGTGATTCAAAGGGCTGCACAAGCCACAACGACAGCTCAGATCCCACATCAGGGCAAGAAAAAACTAAACCCGATGAGAACAACGAGAAACCTTGGAAGGGACTGCAGATGTGGCGATCCCCCTGGGTAACCTGTGCAATGGATGCCGAGTGGATACAGTTAATAATGTGAGAGTCTAATTTATAAGGAGGTCAGCAGGGGATCCTCTTGCATGAAGACACGTCGAGGCGCAGAGACGTCACAGACTGATGAACCTTACACTGGACAACTCCCTGTTGCCTTCTGCAGCATGTTTCTTCAAGTAAGCTATTACAAATGTGCCTTAAATGCTCCGTATCCACGCAACCAGTTCCAGCACATTTAAACACACAGTTTGGTTAATTTCGATTCATTTCACAATGAAGCACATAGACATAACCCCTCAATGTCTGAAACGACCTGCCACAAAAATACAACAAAACATCTTGTTAGCCAAAATTTAACTGGACTAATGCTTTAAAACAAACCAAATAAACAATTAACGTATGCTGTAAATTTAAAATGTACAATCTGCAAAATCTTTAATTTAGATGGAATAATACCCTAAGTATTTGCATATGTGTGACATTACAGTATTTGCGAATGCATTGTACAATTTTTTTTTACATTTTCACAGTAAAGTCATGTGATTTTTACATATTATAATCATAATAATTTAGGTTATCTACTGTTTCTTGATTTGCAGGAATCCACTGCATTTTCTACTGTGATAAACTATTTTTGATTTTACGGTGTTTTACTGTTGCTGTTTAACAATTGCTTGCCGTAGTTTTTATGGTAATTTTTTACAGTGATAGCACCCCCGCCCTCCCGAGAAAACAATCTGGGTGTGATATTTGACGGCAGCCTTAAATTTGACAAACAAATGAACTCTATAATCAGAGCAGGTTTTTTCCAGCTGACAAAGGTGAAGCCATTTCTGCAGAGGGTGGACCTTAAAAAGCAATTCATGGTTTTATCAGCTCAAGACTGGACTACTATAATGCCCTCTATACTGGAATAAATCAGTCACTCTTCCACAACTCCAAATAGTACAAAATGCATCTGCTTGCCTCTTCACCAGATTTCAAAAACGTGCCCGTATCACCCCGTTATCTTTTCGCCCCATTGGCTTCCAGTATGTTTTAGAATACATTTTAAAATCCTTATTTTTGTTTTTAAGCCAATTAATGGTCGGGCCCCAGCATACTTGACCACTACTTTACAGTTCGCCACCCACCAAGGACTCTGCGCTTATTTTTGCCGACATCTTTGGACGTACCAAGGACCAGATGGAAAAAATGGGAGGATCGTTTTATTGCCGCTTCCTCACCCAAGTTATGGCACTCACTCCCTCCTGAGTTGCGAGCCATAACAGAACTGAAAGATTTTAAACATACTAGTTCAAACTGGCTTTTAACACACAATTACCATAAGTGTTTAGAGATATTGTGGTTTTTTTTAACTGTTTTAATATGCGTTTTTCTTATTTATGTTTATCTTGTTCTTACATGCTTTTAACATGTTGTCCTGTAAATAACCTTGTGCACCATTGTGGTGTTGTTGTCACGGCCCGGGCGCACACCAATGCGCACTCATCTGTGCTCCCTGGTGAGCGCACCTCCAGGAGCGCACTTCAAGGAGCGCACTTCCAGGAGCGCGCCAAGCGCGTGTCAGTCCGGCAACAGCAAGCAGCTGCAAGCAATCTCCAGCAATCAGCACACCTGCTGCTGATCAGAGGACAGCCTTCATAAGCCTGCACAGCCTGCTATCCGGGGCCAGAACGTAATTCTGTTCGAGTACCGTAAGCAATATCTAGCTCTATGCAACCTTGCTCTCTCTCTGTGTTCTCCACCATCGTGTTAGATTGGTATCGTGTCTTCCTTGTCGTCCTTCCTGCAGTCTGCCTTCACTCCACATAACAAGCTGTGCGTCTCGTCTCCCTTGTGTTTCCCCTCTGGTTCTCTGGCTGCGCCTTGGATCTCGACCTCCCGCCTGTACACGGACCTTTTGACGCCTCGCTATACCCCCGACTACCTGCCTGTCTCACGGATCTACGAGACTGTCCTGCTTCTTTGGATTTGCCTCTCGCTCAACACTCAGCAGTAAATTCCTACACATAGTCACACACTTATGCACCCTTTTGGCTCAGTCACATATTAGTATTTGTTATTTATATATGTTTAGTGTATACATATAAATAAACCATAGAGCTAAACACCACACCCTTGTTGTCTGTGCCGTCTACTCCTCCTGTACACAACAGTTGTAAGGTACTATAGAAATAAATTTGGAAACTATTTAGCTAAATTTATTGATTGATTGATTATTCTGCTCTTGTTTTTTACTGGTTAGCTTAGCAGATAGCTAACATGATATTATTGATGAAAAAAGAGGCCCAAGAGTCTGGAGTGTAGTTTAGGCCTTTTTAGTGAAGAATCAATCGTATTTTGTAAAACTGTGAACATAAACACATAAACAAACATTTTACATTCAGCATATATCTCCATACAACATGCATTTGTACATACCGTATTTTCCGCACTATTAGCCGCACTTAAAAACCACAAATTTACTCAAAAGCTGACAGTGCGGCTTATAACCCGGTGCGCTTTATATATGGATTAATATTAAGATTCATTTTCATAAAGTTTCGGTCTCGCAACTACGGTAAACAGCCGCCATCTTTTTTCCCCGTAGAAGAGGAAGTGCTTCTTCTTCTACGCAAGCAACCGCCAAGGTAAGCACCCGCCCCCATAGAACAGGAAGCGCTTCTTCTTCTACTGTAAGCAACCACCCGCCCGCGTAGAAGAAGAAGAAGCGCGCAGATATTACGTTTCATTTCCTTTGTGTGTTTACATCTGTAAAGACCACAAAATGGCTCCTACTAAGCGACAGGTTTCCGGTTCATGAAAAGACGCAATCTCTCCATCCGCACACGGACTACTATTTCACAGCAACTGCCTAAAGACTTTCAAGAAAAGCTGGCTACTTTCCGTGCATATTGTAAAAACAAGATAGCTGAAAAAAAGATCCGGCCAGAGAACATTATCAACATGGACGAGGTTCCACTGACTTTTGATATTCCTGTGAACCGCACTGTGGATACAACGGGAGCACGTACGGTGAATATTCGCACCACAGGGAATGAGAAGTCATCCTTCACTGTGGTTCTAGCTTGCCATGCTAATGGCCAGAAACTTCCACCCATGGTGATATTCAAAAGGAAGACCTTGCCAAAAGAGACCTTTCCAGCCGGCGTCATCATAAAAGCTAACTCGAAGGGATGGATGGATGAAGAAAAGATGAGCGAGTGGTTAAGGTAAGTTTACGCGAAGAGGCCGGGTGGCTTTTTTCACGCAGCTCCGTCCATGTTGATATACGACTCCATGCGCGCCCACATCACGCTGGTTTTTAATATATTATTAAAGTTTGACTGACCTATCTGACTGTTTTTTTGACATTCCTTTAGCGCAGTTAGATGCGGCTTACAACACGGGGCGGCTTATAGGTGGAGTTTTGAAATATGCCGTTCATTGAAGGCGCGGCTTATAACCCAGGGCGCCTTATGGTGCGGAAAATACGGTAGCTATATAAACCAATATAGAAAATATAAAAGTCTGTTATGTGACCTATTTAGCATCCAAACCAACAAAATGCTGCCAGTAATTAGTAAATAGCTTTCAACAATTGACACAAATATCTTACTAAAGCAGTCTTAAACTGAAAATGCACAAACAATGTTTCACGGTGTACATATGCATGCTGCATTCACATAAACTTACAGGTTTAGACCTTCAACGTCTTCAAAGTTAAAAAGTAAGCTTGAAGCCTGCAGTGAGTGTTGTTTGTTTGACATGTCCTCTCATACTGATTTTACCTTCTGTCTGAAACACACACACTAAGCTGGCTACGGCAAGACAGGAGGGTCAGAGTAGAACACAAACTGCAAAACAAATTTCCACCACTAGGTGTCTTAGAAAATAACAGTGTGGGGCATAACATTGATTGAATCTGGAGAATATCAGAGGAGATAAATCTGTACGCGACAGAATGCATTGCAGGGCTGTGCATCACTCCTCGATCCCTGCTAGAGCAGTTGACAACAGATGAGAACCAGATTAAATTAGATGTCAATATCAACACAATGGACATGTG
Source organism: Nerophis lumbriciformis (assembly GCF_033978685.3). NCBI lineage: Eukaryota > Metazoa > Chordata > Actinopteri > Syngnathiformes > Syngnathidae > Nerophis > Nerophis lumbriciformis. Next base: position 7,479,582 of record NC_084581.2, read on the forward strand.
CACCCCACTGAAAAGAAAAAACAATACCTCCATATGAGGGGCCGTTAGGGACATTATTCAGAATTATCTCTTACATACACTACTGAAATGCTCTCACCTAAACAACTGAAATGTTTTTCTCTCATACACTACTGAAACACTTGAGTATTTCAGTAGTGCGTATGAGAGTGTTTCAGTAATGTCGGTGAGAGAAAAACATTTCAGTTGTTTATGTGAGAGCATTTCAGTAGTGGATGTAAGAGGTATTTCTGAATAATGTCCCTAACGGCCCCTCATACCTCCACGCCAGTCATCATTGAGAAGCTCGCCAACAGGAAATCCAAAAACAGGAAAAGAAACTGAAGGGTACAAATGTGTACATGCACAAACACCTCACTAAACGCAATGCTGACATCGTCAAAAAAGCCTGCAACTTGAGGAAGCAAGGGAAAATTAAGGGAACTTGGAGAGCCAACTGCAAATTCTACATTAAACTGAATGGAGGTCCAAAAGCAAGAGTACTTGTTAATGAAGACAGTGAGGATCTGGACAAATGTTAAAGTTCACAGCGCTTCGACAACGACGATAATAAGAATCTGACAAAAAAAATCTACATCCATAAACCACACGACCACATTCCAAGGGACCATTGAACAAGATGACCTGGGGCCTCATGTATTAACCTTGCTAATGCACAAAAACCTGACATGCACCCTTTTTTACAGCAAAGTTGAGCTCTATCAAGAGTGAACTTGACATGGAAATGTGCGCTGCCTCGCGCCAACTTCATGGTTCAAGTACGCACATCAAGTGCGCACATCTCTACAGGCAGTGAATACTTTCACAACACACAGCAATGCTCGCTCAGGCTTTGCCAACATTTGATTTAAACAATGTAAAAAAGATCGAGGCAAGGACACAATATTACATTTTTCGCCAATGCATTTAATCACGGTGAAACAGGGGTTAGTGCATGTGCCTCACAATACGAAGGTCCTGAGTTCAATCCCGAGCTCAGGGTCTTTCTGTGTGGAGTTTGCATGTTCTCCTCGTGACTGCGTGGGTTCCCTCCGGGTACTCCGGCTTCCTCCCACCTCCAAAGACATGCACTTGGGGATAGGTTGATTGGCAACACTAAAGCCCTAGTGTGTGAATGTGAGTGTGAATGTTGTCTGTCTATCTGTGTTGGCCCTGCGATGAGGTGGCGACTTGTCCAGGGTGTACCCCGCCTTCCGCTCGAATGCAGCTGAGATAGGCTCCAGCACTCCCCGCGACCCCGAAAGGGACAAGCGGTAGAAAATGGATGGAGGATGGATGGATGGATGGCATTTAATCAGAATCCGTAGTAGTGCAAGCTTTTTTGTGATTTAGGGATAAACACCTTCCACGTCACCCTGAGAAAACTGATGTTTAAATTTATATGCAGACTGCAGGGGTCCGAGAATGATCTTATTATACAAATAACCAATCCTAGGTGTAGTTCTGTTAGGTACCAATTGTATATATGGAAACACTGGTATCTGTGCCTTTCATAGAATGTGTAGACGCATTTTAAAGTATATATATATACCTGTATACTTTTCTTTTTTTTTTAATTGCTACTTTTATTTATTTATTAAATGCCTTTTACTGAATATGCACAAGCACTGTTTTAATAGTATGTGATAATGCCTTTCATACTGTATTTTGTTTGTTTCATATACTGTATGTGATTGTATGTCTACTTAGACGTTGGAGTCTGCAATAAAGCTTGATTGAATGTTTCATATTAATATTCGTGAGGACGTTTATTAATTTATTTAGGGGATCACGCCCCCTCCAGCTCCATGCGGACCTGAGTGACGTGTCGACAACCTGTTTTCACGTCCGCTTTCCCACAATATAAACAGCGTGCCTGCCCAATCACGTTATAACTGTAGAATGATCGAGGGCGAGTTCTTGGTTTCTTATGTGGGTTTATTGTTAGGCAGTTACATTAACGTCCTCCCAGCGCGGCAACAACACACAACAACAGCAGTCACGTTTTCGTCTACCGTAAAGCAGTTCATCAACATTGCCGTAAACACCAATGTTGTGGCACTCTTAAACAGGACAATACTGCCATCTACTGTACATGCATATGTGACAATAACATCTAGGGCTTTTAGAGAGTGCAGTGCACAACAAGGAGATTAAGCAGAATGCAGAGAGGGTGTTCAGCATGGTTAGAAAAATAGTGACAGAGAATAGAACAAAGATGGACAAGTCAACCCTTAACTCAACAATGAGTAGATGAGTGTTATGTGTGTGTATATATATATATATATATATATATATATATATATATATATATATATATATATATATGAAATAATTGACTTGGTGAATTCTAGCTGTAAATATACTCCTCCCCTCTTAACCACGCCCCCGCCCCACACAGAGGGAGGGAGCTATTCAAACACATTTTTCTTACATATTTGTCAATTCTGCAAGCCGTCATTTTAATGCTGGTCTGTGTATCATTCTGTGTGAGCTCAACGAAGCGAACCGCCCGTGCTGCCGCTAAACGTAGGCCGACAGTACAAACTGACATGTCCCTGCAGGCCAATGGCAGAAAACGATGAGACGCTGCAAAAACTGTCTCGTCTGTCTTGGGTCTCCTGTGGCGGAGAATAAAAAAGAGAAACGGGAGTGACGCATCGTCGTCTTATCTCCAGGATGAACTTAGCCGCTCTCTTAGCAACAACGTCACAATCACAAGAGACGGGCTCTCATAAGTGAGATAAAAGCCTCACTTAAGTATCAAGGGTAAGGATGTCCCGATGAGGGTTTTATGCTGTGGATTGTGATACCGATCATCCATGAGTGAGAAATTATTTATGTTTATTTATGCTGAGTACAATTGGCAGTGTAACAATTACAACACAATATTCAAACTTGTTCTTTATTTTCTTTTGTTACATGCAGTTGTTTGATCAAACAAAGTCAATAGTACGCAATAACTAAACAAAAGCAAAAGCTACCGTATTTTCCAGACTATAGAGCGCACCAGCATATAAACCGCACCCACTAAATTTTTAAAGAAAAAATATATACTTTTACCTATATTAGCTGCGCCAATGGCCAAACAGCTCAATTTGTGTTGCATCTTACAACATAACTTTCCTCCAGAAGGTCTTATCTTTGTCCATGTGATGTCAGATGAAACAAAAATTGAGCTGTTTTGCCACAATACCCAGCAATATGTTTGGAGGAGAAAAGGTGAGGCCTTTAATCCCAGGAACACCATTCCCACCATCAAGCATGGTGGTGGTAGTATTATGCTCTGGGCCTGTTTTGCTGCCAATGGAACTGGTGCTTTACAGCTCTGGGGCCCCCTTTCCGGTGAAGTCAGTCAGTGGGCTGGTCAGGTCTGCGAACCGGGGAATGAACCGGCGGTAGTAGCCCGCCAGTCCCAAAAACTGCCTCACCTCTTTTTTCGTCTTGGGGGGTGGACAGGCCGCGATCGTTGCCGTTTTGTCCACCTGCGGTCGCACCTGTCCCCCTCCCAAGTGGTACCCCAAATACTGTACCTCCCTCCGGCCAACTGCACACTTTGCTAGGTTGGAGGTGAGCCCTGCCCGCCTCAAAGACTCGAGCACTGCCCCCACCCGCCGCATGTGCTCCTCCCAGCTGCTACTATGAATGATGACATCATCCAGGTAGGCGGCTGCATATGCCGCATGAGGGCGCAGCACCCGGTCCATGAGGCGCTGGAACGTGGCAGACGCACCGAACAAGCCAAACGGAAGCGCCACAAACTGGTATAAACCTTCCGGAGTGGAAAAGGCCATTTTTTCCTGGGACTCTGGTGATAAGGGAATCTGCCAGTAGCCCTTGGTTAAATCCAGTGTCATGAAAAAACGAGCAGTGCCCAGCCTATCCAGGAGCTTGTCGACCCAAGGCATTGGGTATGCGTCAAAACGTGACACTTCATGCACCTTGCGGTAATCCACACAGAACCGCAGAGACCCATCCTTCTTCCCTACCAGAACGATGGGGCTGCACCATGCACTGTGGGATTCTTCTATTACCCCCAATTGCAGAATGGTTTTTAATTCCTCCCGAACTACTTTGCGCTTGTGTTCGGGAAGCCGGTATGGCCGAGACCGCACTGTAACCTCTGGGCTAGTCTCAATAGAATACTGGATGAGGTTTGTGCGCCCGGGCCGAGGGGAGAACACATCAGAGAAGTGCCGCTGCAGCTTAGCAACATCGGCCCTCTGCGCTTGTCACAGGGAAGGGAGGGGAAAGGGCCGAGCGCAGGATCTTGGGCCCGAACTCCTCCTGTTCCTCCACCAGCGTTACCATCGAAGCAGGCTGCGCCTCCTTCCATGCTTCCATCAGGTTCAGATGGTAGATTTGCGTGTCTCCGCCCCGGTCCGAACGTCGAACCTCGTAATCCACATCCCCCACCTGCCGTGTGACCTCGAAGGGCCCTTGCCACCTGGCCAGTAATTTTGAGCTGGAAGTTGGGAGTAATACAAGTATTTTTTCTCCCGGTGAAAATTTCCGTAGCTGGGTCCCTTGTTATACGCGCGCTGTTGACGTTCCTGGGCGCGGAGCAAATTCTCACGTGACCGGTGCCCCACCGTGTGGAATTTTGCTTGCATGTCCATGACGTACTGAATTTAATTTTTGCTTGCGCTTGGACCCTCCTCCCAGCTTTCTTTAATTACGTCTAGCACCCCGCGCAAATTCCTGCTGTATAATAGCTCAAAAGGCGCAAAGCCTGTACAGGCCTGAGGTACCTCCCGCATCGCAAACATTAGGGGATCCAGCCATTTATCCCAATTTGGTTTGTCCTCGTGCGTGAACTTACGGATCATGGTTTTCAGCGTCTTATTTAGCCGCTCCACCAGCCCGTCTGTTTGTGGGTGTTACATGCTGGTGCGGATCGCTTTAGTTCCCAATAACCCGTATAGTTCCTTTATCGTGCGTGACATAAAGGACGTGCCCTGGTCAGTCAGAATCTCTTTCGGGATTCCAACTCGGGCGATGACCTGAAACAGGGCCTGCGCGACACTTTTTGCCAAAATGGAGCGCAGTGGCACTGCTTCGGGATAGCGCGTTGCGTAATCCACCAGGACTAGCGCAAAGCGATATCCCCGTGTGCTCGGATGGAATGGTCCGATGAGGTCCATACCAATTCTCTCAAAGGGAACCTCCATGAGCGGCAATGGGCGCAAGGGCGCCTTCGGGGTGGCCGCTGGGTTCACCAGCTGGCAGTCCGGGCAAGCAGCACACCAACGGCGCACGTCTGCCCGGATGCCCGGCCAATAGAATTGGACCATGACCCGATTAAGTGTTTTCTCATACCCCATGTGGCCAGCCATGGGATTATAGTGCGCGGCCTGGAAAACCATTTCCCGGCGGCGTTTTGACACCAATAACTGGGTGGATTCCTCGCCTGTTTGAGTGCCACGGCTCACTCGGTATAAACTGTCCCTAATAATTAAAAAATAAGGGAATACCCGCACTGTTCCCAGGCGCACCAGCTGACCGTCAATGTAATTCACCTGGTCCCAGGCCACGCGCTTGGTGTGGTCCGTTGGCGCGGCAATGGTACCGGGCACTCCGTTCCCCTCCGGGCCGCCTGCTCCCGCCCTGCCTCTCAGTGGACAGTCAGGTGGTCCTCAGCCAGGGTCACCGCCGCTGCCAGATCGCGTGGGCAGTGGTACTTGATCCACGCCGAGGTCCGCTCCAGGATGGCCGCTAGGAATTGTTCCAGTACTATTAGTTCAAACATGGTACTATCGTACCTGGTCGGGTGCAGCCATCTTGTGGCCGCGTCGCGCAACTGCTGCCCCAGTGCGAACGGCCGGTCATCTGCGCCCAGCCTCAATGCCCGGAAGCTGCGCCAGTGGTCCTCCGCCGAGCTGCCCACACGGTCCAGATTGGCCCTTCTCAGGTCTGGGAATATCACCCGGGAGGCCGCCGGTAGGCTCCACACCACCCGCTGCGCCTCTCCCGCGAGCAGCGGCAGTAGCCTCACCCCCCCAACCTTCTTCGGGCCACTCACACGCTGTCGCCGTGGCTTGGAAGACATCCAGGTAGGCCTGCGGGTCTTCCGCCTCCGCCATCCTCTGCATGTTGGTCACCGGCCCCGCTGGTGGTGTCGCCCCCATCCGGTCAGCCATCGCCTGCAGAATCTGCGCCATCTGCTGATGGACCGCGTCCATCTGCTGGTGGTTGGCGGTCGCCACCTCCGTCAGGACTTGTCCCAACGCTGTCAGGGGATTTTGTTCAGCCATTTTCGATTTGGCGCCAATGTAACACGTCTTGTGCTAGGATTCACAGTGCTCGGGAATAAGCAGGCTTGTTTTCTCAGAATATTCAGCTTTTTTTTATTTTTGTCTCTCAGTCTCTCGGTCTCTCTCAGCTTCACGCTCCTTCCTTCTCTGCCTCTCCTGGCTCGTCTGCCTCTCCGGGCTCCTCACGCTGCTTTAAATAAACAGACAGGTGATCAGACAACCTGTTCCAGCTGGGTTATCTACTCACCTGCAGCTGCTCCGTAGCCGGCTTCCGCACATGCTCTGCCCACAGGAGACACGTGGACCACGGCCCCTCTAAATAATTACATTTCTATATGTATGTATATATTATGTATAATATAGTGTGTATTTAAACAAAAGTGAATGGGTGTAAATGTGTAGTATTTAACTGGTGAGTGTTACCGTAATTGTTGGAGGTGTGTGTTGAGAGGAGAGGTGCGGTCTGACAAGGGCTAGGCATGCAGGGTTGTCCGGGGACAGAAGAGTGGTCGAGAGGCAGGAGCGAGGTGTCGTAGTTCAGGGGCAAGCGAGGAGTCGGAATCCAGGAAGCACGAAGAAGACAGGGAAGATCCAGGAGCGCGAGACACACAGCTCGACTCGGGGACGCACACAAGGAATTGCGGGGCGAGGAAGGACACGACAATTAACGCATGGAAAACACAGAGAGCAGGATCAAAAGGCAACTAGGAAGCTTGAGACGAGCTTACGGTACGATGTACAGGTTGCTACGTTCTGGCACTGGATCTCTGGTAGCGGTGGTTTAAATAGGCGTCCCTCTCATCAGTGTGTTGATTGCAGATGGAAAGCAGCTGACCGCTGCAGTCGGAGTGCGCAGCTCACAGATGATTGCGCCCGGGCAGATGACCACATAACACAAACAATAACACACCTTTTCATTGTATTTTCTTGTGGTTATTTGAAGACCATTTGCATTATGGCCGTCAGAGAAGAAAAATCCATTAAGTAACCGCACCTTTTTATAAGCCGCAGGGTCAAAGTGTAGGAAAAAAGTCACGCCTTATTGTCTTTTACGGTACTATATATTATTAATTTAATTCATTTGTTTTTTTGCCCTCAAATTTCTCCTTTGTCCAGGAAATGATTCCCTGAGTTTGTAAACATGAACAAAAACAACAAAAAAGATCTTAGCAGTTAACTTAGCTATAGACATTCCTGCTCTTTGCTTGCTCCCAATTTGTAACATGTTTAGCTTGGTCCTCCAGTGATAATGCCACTTGATAGCAATACTTAAGATACTACAAAATGCAGTTTATTTGCTGTAATGGTGGTAATAATTATTAGCTTAGGGGAGCGGCACCACACTGTGAGACACATGATTAGCTGCTCGCCACTTGTCAGCCGGGGGACTAAAACTAAATTCAGTGTCAGCCAGAGGTCATTCGATTGAAGGCATTAATCGGCACATACTTTTTCACGATACAGATCGGCGGCTAATCGATCGGCAAAAATAAATAACATATGCTGTGTTATCTTGGCCTGTTTAGTCTGAAGCCACAATTTCAGCATGTGTAGCAGCGTGCTAGTACTGTACAGTATGTGTAAGGAGGTTGCGTCATAGGAAAGGGTAGAAAGAGAATCATCAGATGGGCCTTCTGAAAACCAAAGAAGGCACTTTGATATTAGGTCCTCTATGGATCTGATGGTGATACATTTTTCACAGAAGAGGAAATACAGTTAGGTAGGCTAGCGCTCTCTCGAAAGTGGGAAGATGCTTGTTGCCATGGTGAAAACCCTGACACTCCCGCCTGGTTTGTTTTGTTGTTGCGATCCTGTCCTCTGGTGCACTTTGCTGTTACGTAAAACATAAACCATTCTCTTTGTTCGCCTTCACGGCAGGCGGGGTCCCGCGCGTTAAGACTGAGATGTCAAAGCAGTCGGAGTCGTTGATTTAAGTTGCAGCAGGAAGCAAGTCACGCTGGCAGCACACCTGCTGCTGCACAAGAGGGGATAATTATTTCCGTTTCTCTTGAGTCTTGTCTTGTAAGCCACAAGTACAACTACGTAGCCCAAATCTAGGTATTGGTACATCCTGCAAACTGCACAATAAAGTGTTTATAAATATTGCATGGTTTCTTACAAAGGTCACATTTTCAACTGTTTTTCAACAATTTTCTTTATGGTAAAATTTAGAGGTGCCACAATAGTGTATTAGAGGAGTGTTCACCTTGATGCTGGAATTTAGACAGTTTTAAAAATATTACAGTACTGTAAGTCTGACTGGGAACACTTTTGAGTGTATGTAACTTTAATGCTAACGAGCTGTTTTTGTCAAGCAATTAAGTCACGCCATAGATCGCCACAAATACATTTTAAGGGAAACATAATCGTTTTTTCTCCCATTTGGGGCTCATAAACAGGCCCCAGAAATACATACAGTGTTACTGTAGACCAGGGGTATCAAATGAATTGTCATTGAGGGCCACATCCCAGTTATGGCTGCCTTCAGAGGGTTACTTGCAACAATGAGTAATAAATGAATATAAAGTATTCACAGTTGCATATGCATGTTATCATTATATATATGTGTGTATATTTATATATATATATATATATATATATATATATATATATATACACAGCTGACATGGCAAAGGCATATTTAAAAAATAGTTAATAAGTTTAATAAAGTTAATAATGCAATTAGATGTTTTAGTAGCAAGGAATGGGTCACGGACTTGTTGTATTTATACATATATACACACAGCATTGACACCAAGCTGACATGGCGAAGGCATATCGAAAAAAAATTGTCACAATTTACTTAGATGTGGAACAGAGGAACCCAAGGATGCAGATGGATATGTGAGTAAATAGTTCTTTACTTAAACAAAGAAGCGATCACAACAATGATCCAAAAATATAATATAACAAAAAGCGACGGTGCGAAAAAAGAGAACACAAAAAGAGCACCGTGACAAAAAGAACAAAAGCTAATATACAACTAACTAAGCTTTGGGTCGAAGTTGCAAGACGTGCAAACTATCAACGAACATACCAAGCTGGATGGCACTGGAAATAGCCAAGATGGAATGTAGCAAAAAATACAAAGAGCATAGGCGTCTTCATACGAACAGAGTCAAGAAGTGGAATAGCCGAGTGCCATCCAGCTGGCCAGGTGCTGCTTAAGTAGTGCTGGTGAGATTAGACACAGCTGTGCACGTCCTGCAGCTCCGCCCACAGGAAGACACAGGAACTCTGAGGAAGACAAAAAGTAAGAGCCAGGTCTGCTGCACCAAGGGAAAACTGAGCATACAAACCACAAGGTGGCAGCAGGCGGTGACAGTATCCCCCCCCTAATCAACGGACGCCACCTGGCGGACCTCCTGGTTTACTGGGAAATCTATGATAAAAATCAGAAATTAGGGATTTATCAATTATAAGGGAACGTGAAATCCAGGAGCTATCCTCTGGGGGGTAACCCTCCCAGTCGATCAGAAACTGCACACCCCTGCCTCGTCTCCTAGCGTCCAGAATGGTGTTGACAGTGAAGGCTGGATGACCCTCCACCTGCTGAGGAGCAGGGGGAGACACGGATGGAGGACAAAGGTCGCTCGACTCGACGGGCTTTAGGCGGGAAACATGGTAAACAGGATATGATTTGAAGGACTTGGGTACCTTGAGTCAAGCTGTGACGGGAGTTATCATCCGCTCCACCTCATATGGTCCGATGAATTTAGGTGCCAGTTTCTTCGACTCTCCTGGTAATGTAATGTCTTTTGATGACAGCCAAACCCTCTGACCAGGTTTGTAGTCGGGAGATGGTCTGCGATGGCGATTAGCCATGGTCTGGTTCCGTTTGGCTGTCCGCGACAAGGCAGCGCGTGTATCACGCCACACATGGTGCACACGGCGCAGGAAGGCAGTCACGGAGGGAACAGTGGACTCGATCTCTTGAGAGGAGAAGATAGGAGGTTGGAAGCCATGCACCACATGGAAAGGGGACAAGCCGGTAGATGAACAGATTAGGGTGTTACGGGCATACTCCACCCATGGGAGATAGGTAGACCACAATGATGGATGCTGGTGACACACGCATCTCAGGGCCGCCCCTAGGTCCTGATTTGCTCTTTCCGATTGTCCATTCGATTGTGGGTGGTACCCTGATGACAAACTGACAGTGGCTCCTAACAAGTTGCAGAAAGTTTTCCATGTAGCGGATGAAAATTGAGGACCTCTGTCTGACACCACATCGATGGGGATCCCATGAAGTCGAACCACATGGTTTACTAGAAGCTTGGCGGTCTCCAGGGAGGAGGGAAGTCTACGGAGGGGGATAAAATGCGTGAATTTAGAAAATCTGTCAACTATGGTGAGGATGACAGAAAACCCCCTGGAAATTGGTAGACCTGTGACAAAGTCCAGAGCAATGTGCGACCATGGGCGAGAGGGGATGGGAAGGGGCTGCAGCAACCCCGCAGGAGCTTGATGGGAAGCCTTGCTTCTGGCGCAGACGGGGCATGCAGCCACAAACTTCTTAGTATCAGTGTGAACGGTAGGCCACCAGAACCGCTGAGTAAGCAGGAACTCAGTGCGTCTGGCACCTGGGTGGCAAGCAATCTTGGAAGTGTGAGCCCACGACAAGACCTCTGGACGGAGGGTTCTCGGTACAAAAAGGCGACCAGGAGGACATCCAGCAGGGGATGGGGAGTCCTTGATAGCCTCCGACACCCGTCTCTCCACCTCCCACTGTACTGCGCCCAGAATCCGGGACTGAGGAAGGATAGTCTCTGGGGGAGTGTCTTCTGTAGGAGGAGAGAACATCCTCGACAAGGCATCAGGTTTACCATTGAGTGAGCCCGGGCGAAAAGTCATACAAAAGTCAAACCTTGTAAGGAACAGGGACCACCGAGCCTGGCGGGGATTGAGGCGTTGGGCAGAGCGGAGGTAGGCTAGGTTACGATGATCGGTATAAATGATAAAGGGGTGTTTGGCACCCTCAAGCCAGTGCCTCCATTCTTGAAGGGCGAGGACCACTGCAAGAAGCTCTCGGTTCCCGATGTCATAGTTCTTCTCTGCAGGCGAAAGGCGTTTGGAGAAGAAGGCGCAGGGGTGCAGCTTCTGATCAGAACTGGAGTGCTGGGACAAAACAGCCCCTACCCCAGTGTCAGATGCGTCCACCTCAACAAAAAATGGGAGATCAGGATTAGCGTGAACTAACACAGGAGCTGAGGTAAAGAGGCATTTAAGGCGTCGAAAAGCCTGGTCAGCCTCCGAAGACCACACGAAAAGAACCTTGGAGGACGTTAATTTATTTAAAGGTTGGGCTACTTTGCTGAAATCTCTAATAAAACGTCGGTAAAAATTAGCAAACCCCAGAAACCTTTGCAGCAGCTTCCTGGAGGACGGCGTAGGCCAGTCTACAACCGCTTGGATCTTAGCTGGGTCTGGCTTAACCTGCCCCCTCTCCACAATCAACCCCAAAAACGACACTGTGGGAGAATGAAAGGTGCACTTTTGGGGTTTGACAAATAATCGGTTCTCCAAAAGTCTCTGCAAAACCAAACGGACATGCTGATGATGTAAATCAATGGAGCGTGAAAAAATAAGTATATCATCCAAGTAGACTACCACGAAACGGCCTATCATATCACGGAGCACATCATTAATTAAACACTGGAACACCCCGGGAGCATTAGTGAGGCCGAACGGCATGACGCAATACTCAAAGTGGCCAAGAGGGGTGTTAAAAGCAGTCTTCCATTCATCACCTTCACGAATTCGCACGAGGTGATACGCATTGCGTAGATCCAATTTAGTAAATACTACTGCCCCATGCAAAGGAGCAAACGAAGAATCCAGTAGTGGAAGAGGGTATTTATTTTTAATTGTAATTTTGTTCAGAGCTCGGTAGTCAATACAGGGTCGTAACCCACCATCCTTCTTTTTGACAAAGAAAAACCCCGCCGCCACAGGAGCGGAAGAGGGACGAATGTGTCCGGCGGTGAGAGAAGAGGAAATGTATTCCTCCATAGCCTGCTGTTCGGGACGCGAAATATTATACAACCGCGAAGAAGGTAGTGGCGACCCTGGAAGAAGGTCAATGGCACAGTCATACGGGCTGTGGGGGGGTAGCGTCGTAGCCCGATCTTTACAAAAAACCTCACTAAAGGAATGATATTCCTCAGGAATCAGCGCGAGATCAGGGGGCTGAAGAGTAGGAAGAGTGACAAGGTTAGCCGGAGACGAAGCGGAGCGCAAACAGTGGCTATGACAAAAAATACTCCAATTGGTAATTTTACAAGTGGTCCAATCAATGCTTGGACTGTGACGTCGCAACCATGGAAGTCCAAGAACTAAGGGCGCCGAACGAGAAGGCATTATAAACAATTTAACCTCCTCACGGTGATTACCAGAAATAAGGAGGGATGTGGCATGTGTCTGATGAGTAATATTAGCCAGGTGACGCCCGTCAAGTGAGCTAACATTTTTAATACGATCAATCCCCACAGTAGGAATCTTTAGAGATTCCACAAGACCACTGTCAATAATGTTTTCATCAGCCCCTGAGTCAATAAGCGCCTTAATAGGACAAGAACCCCCCGCCCATGACAGAGTACCTTCAACTTGAAGTCTTCCCACGAGTGAGGAAGCAGACGTCACCACAGGAGCAGGCGGCAAAGTTGGTAATCTTCCCTGCGGAAGGTCTCGTGTGGACGCGGAACGGCCCCCAGTAGGCCGCGCAGGACAGCGAACAACGACGTGGTCCGCAGCTCCGCAGTACAGGCACAGCCGCAATCTCAGCCGACGACTCCTCTCTGCAGACGACAGGCGACTTCCACCCAGCTGCATAGGAATGGACCCCTCTAGCCCCTCCTCCGGGGCACTGCAGTCAGAAGGCGGAAGCGACGAAACCTGAGGCTTGGATGTTGATCGTGTGGACCAGGTAGATGACTGCCATCTGGTGGACGGAGGATCCACCCCCTTCTGGGCGTGTCGCTCTCGTAGGCGGTTGTCCAATCGGATGGCGAGTGAGATGAGCTCCTCGAGGGTCTGGGTCTCGTCGCGGGCAGCCAGCTCGTCTTGGATCTGGGAGTTAAGGCTAGCCAGGAATATTCCCCGCAAAGCTCTCTCCCCCCAGCCACTCTCCGCCCCCAGGATTCGGAAGGAGATTGAGTGGTCCGTGACAGAGGAGGACCCCTGGCGTGTAGCGAGGAGGCGGCTGCCTGCCTCTCGTTCCCTCACGGGGTGGTCAAAGACGCTGCGCAACTCAGCGGAAAATAGGGGTAAGCTGGAACGAAGTCCGGGTTTACTCTCACACACCTCCATAGCCCAGCTAGCTGCTCTTCCAGCCAGTAAACTTAGTATATATGCCACACGGGCGGAGTCTGTTGTGTATGTGTGAGGCTGCTGTGCAAAAACTAAAGAGCATTGATATAAAAAAAATCTGCATTGTCCAAAGTCCCCCTCATACCTGGGCGGATGTGGTATGCTGGGCTCCCGGGTAGGAAAACCCGATGTCGAGGGCATGGGGTAAGAAGAAGCTGCAGGTTGAGCAGCCTCCGAGTCTGGGAGCGGGTGGGGGACAAACAGGCGTGTATGCATCTCCTGCACAAGTGTGGTCAGGTTTAACAAAGCTTGTTCGTGATCACTTATTCGCTGGCCATGAGCCCTGAGGGCCAGCTGAATCTGATTTTCATTTGCGGGTTCCATAATTGACTCGGCTATTCTGTCACAATTTACTTAGATGTGGAACAGAGGAACCCAAGGATGCAGATGGATATGTGAGTAAATAGTTCTTTACTTAAACAAAGAAGCGATCACAACAATGATCCAAAAATATAATATAACAAAAAGCGACGGTGCGAAAAAAGAGAACACAAAAAGAGCACCGTGACAAAAAGAACAAAAGCTAATATACAACTAACTAAGCTTTGGGTCGAAGTTGCAAGACGTGCAAACTATCAACGAACATACCAAGCTGGATGGCACTGGAAATAGCCAAGATGGAATGTAGCAAAAAATACAAGGAGCATAGGCGTCTTCATACGAACAGAGTCAAGAAGTGGAATAGCCGAGTGCCATCCAGCTGGCCAGGTGCTGCTTAAGTAGTGCTGGTGAGATTAGACACAGCTGTGCACGTCTTGCAGCTCCGCCCACAGGAAGACACAGGAACTCTGAGGAAGACAAAAAGTAAGAGCCAGGTCTGCTGCACCAAGGGAAAACTGAGCATACAAACCACAAGGTGGCAGCAGGCGGTGACAAAAATAATAATAAAAAAAAAATAAAAAATAAAAAAATATATATATATATATATATATATATATATATATATACATATATATATATATATATAAATATATATATATATATATATATATATATATATATATATATATATATATATATATATATATATATATCCACCCATCCATCCATTTTCTACCGCCTATTCCGTTCGGGGTCACGAGGGGTGCTGGAGCCTATCTCAGCTGCATTCGGGCGGAAGGCGGGCTACACCCTGGACAAGTCGCCATCTCATCACAGGGCCAACACAGATAGACAAACAACATTCACACTTACATTCACCCACTAGGGCCAATTTAGTGTTGCCAATCAGCCTATCCCCAGGTGCATGTCTTTGGAGTTGGGAGGAAGCCAGAGTACCCGGAGGGAACCCACCCAGTCACGGGGAGAACATGCAAACTCCATACAGAAAGATCCTGAGCCCAGGATCAAACCCAGGACCTTCAATATATATGTATAGATATAGATATATATATCTATACATATATATAGATATATAAAATACATATACATATATTTGTGGGATGTGGCCCTCAATGACAATGAATTTGATAGCCCTGGTTTACAGTAACACTGTATGTATTTCTGGAGCCTGTTTATGAGCCCCAAATGGGAGAAAAAACTATTATGTTTCCCTTAAATTGACAAAAACAGCTCATTAGCATTAAAGTATTATATATATATATATATATATATATATATATATATATATATATATATATATATATATATATATATATATATATATATACAAACCCCGTTTCCATATGAGTTGGGAAATTGTGTTAGATGTAAATATAAACGGAATAAAATGATTTGCAAATCCTTTTCAACCCATATTCAATTGAATGCACTACAAAGACAAGATATTTGATGTTCAAACTCATAAACTTTATTTTTTTTTTGCAAATAATAATTAACTTAGAATTTCATGGCTGCAACACGTGCCAAAATAAATGGGAAAGGGCATGTTCACCACTGTGTTACATGGCCTTTCCTTTTAACAACACTCAGTAAACGTTTGGGAACTGAGGAGACACAATTTTTAAGCGTCTCAGGTGGAATTCTTTCCCATTCTTGCTTGATGTACAGCTTAAGTTGTTCGACAGTCTGGGGGTCTCCGTTGTGGTATTTTAGGCTTCATAATGCGCCACACATTTTCAATGGGAGACAGGTCTGGACTACAGGCAGGCCAGTCTAGTACCCGCACTCTTTTACTATGAAGCCACGTTGATGCAACATGTGGCTCGGCATTGTCTTGCTGAAATAAGCAGGGGCGTCCATGGTAACGTTGCTTGGATGGCAACATATGTTGCTCCAAAACCTGTATGTACCTTTCAGCATTAATGACGCCTTCACAGATGTGTAAGTTACCCATGTCTTGGGCACTAATACACCCCCTTCCATCACAGATGCTGGCTTTTCAACTTTGCGCCTATAACAATCCGGATGGTTCTTTTCCTCTTTGGTCCGGAGGACACGACGTCCACAGTTTCCAAAAACAATTTGAAATGTGGACTCGTCAGACCACAGAACACTTTTCCACTTTGTATCAGTCCATCTTAGATGAGCTGAGGCCCAGCGAAGCCGACTGCGTTTCTGGGTGTTGTTGATAAACGGTTTTCGCCTTGCATAGGAGAGTTTTAACTTGCACTTACAGATGTAGCGACCAACTGTTGTTACTGACAGTGGGTTTCTGAGGTGTTCCTGAGCCCATGTGGTGATATCCTTTACACACTGATGTCGCTTGTTGATGCAGTACAGCCTGAGGGATCGAAAGTCACGGGCTTAGCTGTTTACGTGCAGTGATTTCTCCAGATTCTCTGAACCCTTTGATGATATTACGGACCGTAGATGGTGAAATCCCTAAATGCCTTGCAGTAGCTGGTTGAGAAAGGTTTTTCTTAGAGTGTTCAACAAATTGCTCACGCATTTGTTGACAAAGTGGTGACCCTCGCCCCATCCGTGTTTGTGAATGACTGAGCATTTCATGGAATCTACTTTTATACCCAATCATGGCACCCACCTGTTCCCAATTAGCCTGCACACCTGTGGGATGTTCCAAATAAGTGTTTGATGAGCATTTCTCAACTTTATCAGTATTTATTGCCACCTTTCCCAACTTCTTTGTCACGTGTTGCTGGCATCAAATTCTAAAGTTAATGATTATTTGCAAAAAAAAAAAAAAAGTTTATCAGTTTGAACATCAAATATGTCTTCTTTGTAGCATATTCAACTGCATATGGGTTGAAAATTATTTGCAAATCATTGTATTCCGTTTATATTTCCGTTTATATTTACATCTAACACAATTTCCCAACTCATATGGAAACAGGGTTTATATATATATATATATATATATATATATATATTATAAATGTGCATGTGTGTTCAGCTAAAGTCATCAGGCATGGAGAGCCAAGGAGTGGAATCGCTGAGCGCCATCCAGCTGCCAAGATGCTGCTTAAAGGTGCCATATGTAATAATGTGGCAAGAAATGGTACTGCAATCACGGTCAAAATTTTGTAGTCCCCTCCCACTCTCCATGACTGAGGTTGCCAGATACGCAGCCGAATCCTACTCCAAGGAACTTCAAATGGCAATCGACGAGTCCTACGCTGAAGGTTTCTCTTGTTTATGCTTCTTGCAAGATGGTTTACTAAGTAATTATGCCACATTTTACTGATGTTGATTAGCCAAATGTATTTGTAAAGTTACGCAACAACATTTTCGTTGGGAGTCGGGACAGATTGTTGGCATTTCTGCTAAAATGCCTGGTTTGACCGCACGGACCACCATCGAAATAATGATATATAATAATATATTATATATGGCATAGGCCTACTTTGATGGCAAGCCAAGGCCAACAGTAAAATTACCGCCACATTTCATTCTGCATAACTCCATGTTGCATCCAACCTGACACACTGCATTCTCTTCCATGTACGCACATCACCATCTTTCAGTGCAGAGTGCGATTCTATGAGCCAACTCACGTTACGCATAAACCACGTTACGCATAAATCATTTAGCCTACTACCATGTCAGTACACAAAGTAGAAAATCATTACATGTAATGCATTATATTGTGCCAAGCAAATACCGCTCCATATGTGCCTGATGCACATACAGTACCAGAAACCGCAATTAGCCGTGCTAATGTTGAAACACATTTCCTCAGCGTATCAGCATATTGAGAACGAAATAGTCACTGACACTACCCATATCCACACCGCTCATGTTCTGTCGACCTGTACAATGTTTCTTTGTCTAATCTTCAACAGGTTTGTGGTGAAAATGAAATGTTGTTGTACTTGTGCAATGACAATAAAGAGCCTACCATGGCGCAGTCTTGCAGAAACAATTTTGGCATATTTTAAGTTTTGGGCAATCTATGCGGTTTGGATTGTATATTTATTCATTAACTAAACAAATCATTGAAGTAACAAAATACGAATGCAAGCTTTTTTTTAAACGTTTTAATCAACCAATCGTTGCAGCTGTACATAAGTAGTATAATTGTTCGTGTGGACAAGGCCTGAATCAATTGCACCTCTGAAGGATCTCAACCAAATAGTGCACTTTGTTGGGTCTCCAAGTCAGCTGGAATGGACTGCCGGCTGTGGCCCTGACGACATAATTGGTCTAGAAAATGGATCAAGGAAGAGTGTTACATCATTACAGTTCAATTGAACACTCGAGGGACCAAAGACTCAAGAAGTGTGTGGTCATTCGTGGTTGACGGAGATCTTCCTTGTCCTATGGGCTCATCCCCAAGTATTCAGCTATACCTCCACAGGGACCGTCACTTTACACTCGTCCACAGCTGGGTCACGCTGGCATATAACACTGATGTACGAGCGTCCCGTGGGAAGACCCGGCCGGTGAGCCCTGCTGCAGCTGTGGTTTTGACACACGTTCATCCTCCAGAGACATGGTGTCCTCATGAGGGCATCTAGTGGAGAAACAAACAGCCATCAGGATGCAGCATATGGCCTGCGTGTGCTGGAGCACATCCCTTGGGTGGTGATACACTAACACAAAGCCCCCCTTAGTTCAGTACTGCACTCTACTTTTACAGCTTTTCTTGAAAACACAACAAAATGAGAAGCCATCTTTGCACAGCTTTACGTGATGCAACTTCTCTCGACAAAAAAGTATTTCCCAAGAACAATCGTTACAATGAATTTACCAAAGTAGAAGAAGTATACTCTTAACAGAGTAGAGTGTAAAAAGTGGAAAGATATTTTTTAAAAATGACATCCCAGCAACGCTGAAGGAGAATATCAGGCAACAAACACAACATAAAAAGTGCAAAGACAGCGCAACATGAGGCTGACAGCAATAGGAAAGCTACTCGGAGTGTTACAGGGGCAGGCAGAGTATAAAAAGCTAATTAAATGCACTTATCATAGCTTAATCTTTATGAGAGCAACTACAGTTTGACAGCAGGTAAAAAAAAAATTATGTAGGTCACTTTAACCCACTTAATGTTCATTTATCCATGTAACCTTGACAACAAGAAGGCCACGGCCATTAACGAGTTTTATGTAAAAAGCAAGAACAAACTCCTTCATAAGCCTTGCTCCCACATTTGATTACCGTACACTCTGCAATCAGGCTTTTATAAGCCCTGTTGTTCCTACTCTGGTCACTGGATTGTTTCTCTGCCACGCCTGTTCAAGTTGCTGTTTTCCATGCCAAATCTGGTTCCTTTGCCTGTGTGGATTTGTTTACCTGACTTGTCAGGGGAGTTTTTTCTTTTGACCTTTTACTACTTTTTGTTCAGTGGATTCGCTCCCTTTTTTGTATTTTGTATGTTGCCGTCGCTTTTTGTTAATCATTTGGACTTTGAGTTTTTTAGTTTTATCACAGATGTGGCCCCTTTGTAAATACCGTATTTTTCGGAGTATAAGTCGCACCGGAGTATAAGTCGCACCTGCCGAAAATGCATAATAAAGAAGGAAAAAAACATATATAAATCGCACTAGAGCCCGGCCAAACTATGAAAAAAACTGTGACTTATAGTCCGAAAAATATGGAAAATATTTTTGACTTTTGCTTGAGTCTCTGCTTTGGGGTCCAAATACGCCGCCAAACCAGCTTATTACAAGTGTGACGTGATTGTCATGAACAGACACAGTAGCAGAAAATTCTGCATAAAAGTGATAATATATCAGATTATTGGATATTATGTTTTTACCCTCTGCGTTTTGTTTTTTTGCTGAGTTTGTTGCATTTTTGTTGCGCATTTTTGTTCTATGAGTATGGCCCCCGAGTCAAAAAAATTGTCCAGGTCTGCAAAAAAAAAAAAGAAATTAATTCATCCATATTTAAAATGCTTATACTGATCAGGGTGCTTAAGAACTGAAGCCTATCCCAGGTGATTTTGGAGGCATGGCAGATTACACCCTGTGAGTCCTTTCAATTATCTAACAGTAATTTGTGTCCCGAGAGCTTGTTTCTGAGCAGCAAATGTGAGAAAAATCCCTCCTTTGTTTGCTCAGAGGCGCTCAAATGTTTTGCATTTGAATTTAATAGTGTAGGCTTCGCTACACATCTTAAATTGTAAGATGTGCATCAAAGTCTGAACACTTAGTTTGTTTAGAGCCCTGGAGCCTCATGTATTAAGGCTTGCATTGATGACTTACTAAAAATGGTGTACACTCAAACCCAGAAAAGGTCGTACAAACAACAAATTCAATAAAGTGTCTCAGTCAACATGGAATTGTGCGCACATGTTGGAGTGGCTGGGCCTCTCCCTGTACACGCCCTATTAAGTATGCAAATCAGATTTAATTTAGCCATGTGCCTGAGATCCTGCTCTCCGTCAGAAAACATAAAGATAATGAGCCGGATGGCAAAAAAATAAGAATTTCACTAACAATGTGTTGGAGGTGCTTCTTGCTGGAGTGGAAACATGTACTCTATTCCAGTGTTTTTCAACCTTTTCTGAGCCAAGGCACATTTTGTCCATTGAAAACATACAGAGGCGCACCACCAGCAGAAAACATTAACAAATTAAACTCAGCAGCCATTATTGTCAGTCAAAAGACGTTCTCGCAATTGTTGGATATCAATTCAACCATAATCAACCATGCATCACTATAGCTCTTGTCTCAAAGTACGTGTACTAGAAATGCGCGGTTTGCGGACACAACCGCGGAGTCCGCGGATAATCCGCGGGTCGGGCGGGTGACATGACGAAAAAAATTGATTTTAAATAGATCGGGCGGTTGGCGGTTGAACCAATTCGGAAATATATATACATAGTTAAATGTTGTTACCCACATACAAAAAACGAGCAGCACTCTTTGAAACAGTCAATTATTCATCAGGCACTGCAGCACATCACAACATTACAGAAGAAGAAGAAGAAGAAAAAAAGATGGCACCGCGTCCCAGCAACAAGTGGCGCAAGTGAGCGCTCCTTCAGCGCAGCAGGGCGCATTTTAGAGGCCAGGCGCTCTCGCATGAATCCTGGCACTGTAGATGCCATTTTATTCCTGCATAGTGCTAACTAAAAAAAAAGTAAGTAGACATACGGTTGGATATGTTAAACAAATTAGTCTACGTTACCTATAGGCTATACCAAATAAGCCCATGTCTAACCTATATTGAGTTCGGTCAGCTAAATAATTTTGATGGTTACGTGTTGTTTGGGCGCACTACAATGCAAAGGAATTAAGGCAATTGCGTTGTTTATTGTGTTTTTTTTGCTATTCGAGATATACTACTATGTGTGAATAATTATTTGGCCTCGCTTTCAAGTGAAGCGCATCTCCGATTGGCGACAATGTAAGGCTATTTAGCCTGCTTTGTTTGTCGCGACCGTCTATTTTCATTATAATTCAAGTTTGATGATAAAGTGCAGTCTGATGGGTTTGATTTCCCCCCTTCAGCTATTTGCCTTGGCCAATAAGTTGCAGGTAATTTATTATTATTATTTATTTAATTTATTTTTGTTTAAATAGAGATGACATACATATGTTATTGTATAATTTAAGTTTATGCGCGTGATTGACAGCCTAAGGCTTATGAGGCACATTTTTTATTTGTTTTTTTATTTCAACTTAAAAACGTATGAGCCTATGCCAATGCCTACAACATAGGCTATGTGTTTATCTTTATTTTCCTGCCTGTCGTTGACAATGGAGATTGTCTGATATTTTGTCATGGCTGCAGATCAATCAATAAAGGTTCATCTTTGTCGCAAAATTGTTCACTGCTTCACTGTGCACCCCGCCCTCGTCCCTATTTGAGCATTATAACGTTAACAAGTTAATATTCATTGAAATAAATTCAGAAATTTTTTTTTACCTAATGGAAATATAGGCCTAGTCTTTCTAAAACATTTTTTTAACTTCTTAAAAGCATTGTTCTGCTTGCTGCAACTGCGCAAGCAAAGTGTGAGGAACGCACTCCTGATCTGAGGGCATTGGCAACAATAGTCAACACTTTCTTAATGGAAATGACAATAATATTATAATAATGATAAATAATATTATCATGCATTAATATCTCTTAGCCACTAATGCGTGGCCAAGAGATATTAATGCGTGGCACGCATTGAATGTCTCTGCTCCATTGGATCAGTCTCCTTTCTTTAACAGGCAAAAGCTTTCTAACCTCACTAATGCCTTGCATCATCTATATTAGATATGTAACAACGGGCGGATGGGGGGCGGGTGTGGTTTTGATAAAATGTTGGTTCGGATGGATGGCGGATGGATGACGACTTTTGTGATGCGGTTGCGGATGAAATAATTGCCTATCCGCGCATCTCTAACGTATACTGTCACGACCTGTCACATCACGCCCTGACGTATTTTAAGGTTTTTGGTGTTTTCCTGTGTGTAGGGTTTTAGTTTTTGTCTTGCTCTGCTATTTTGTTGTTGATTGTCATGTCATGTACGGATGTACTTTGTTGACGCCATCTGCTGCTCCACACGTAAGTCTTTGCTGTCGTCCAGCATTCTGTTTTTGTTTACTTTGCAGCCAGTTCAGTTTTATTTTCGTTATGAATAGCCATCCCTAAGCTTCAATGCCTTTTCTTGAAGGCACTTACCTTTTGTTTATTTTTGGTTTAAGCATTAGATACCTTTCTACCTGAACGCTGCCTCCCGCATTTTGTGATCACAACAAACCATGTTCCTGACATCTACAAAGCAATTAGTTACCTGCTGCCACCTACTGCCGAGCTCTAGACAGTACAGACACTCAACAACTGCACATTATATGCGGATTATAATTACTGGTTTGCATAAAATATTTTAACCCAATTAGAAGGTCCTGAGTAGTCTGGGGTTCAATCCCAGGCTCGGGATCTTTCTGTGTGGAGTTTGCATGTTCTCCCCGTGACTGCGTGGGTTCCCTCCGGGTACTCCGGCTTCCTCCCACCTCCAAAGACATGCACCTGGGGATAGGTTAATTGGCAACACTAAATTGGCCCTAGTGTGTGAATGTTGTCTGTCTATCTGTGTTGGCCCTGTGATGAGGTGGCGACTTGTCCAGGGTGTACCCCACCTTCCGCCCGATTGTAGCTGAGATAGGCTCCAGCGCCCCCCGCGACCCCGAAGGGAATAAGCGGTAGAAAATGGATGGATAGGTGAAATTACATAATTTCCCACGGCACACCAAACAATATCTCACGGTACACAAGTGTGCTGCGGCACAGTGCTTGAAAAACACTGCTCTATTCCATTATTGTTGCAAGTTAGTGCAGAAGTGCGTGCACCAAGAATAAGGTGTGGTTTAGTATTTTACACTTTACGCACAGGTTTTTAACATTAGTTGTAGTAGCAACACTTAATAGTAGAGCTTAGTAGATCAGCTTTTTTTGTTTAAATACACACAAACCTTAAGTATATCAGGCCCACAGTCTATATGTAAGAAGTGGAAAAAGTGGAAAATAGCACAACTTGGTAGCATTCAGACAGACAAAGGCATCGTCTTAATAGACTTTACTAAAAGACTGTTTTAACCATTTCATTCAAGCATCAAGGTTTGAGTTTGGCCAGTTAACTATTGTTGATAGATAGCAGAATATGTGACCTTTAAGTGCTATTAAAAGCAAAAAAGAGGACACACTAGAGCATGATGTGTGAATGCCTTTGTCAGAATCCACACAATGATTCCCAAGAAAGTGCAAAGATGAGTCCTAAATGTGCTTTTGTTGCAACTCTTTTGACAGCCGCTTTCTGTTCACATTAGTACATTATTTTTTTTTTTCTGACGATGCCTGACAACACACTGCTATAATTACCGTACAAGCAATGTGTGCTCTGGGAATAGGAATAGAAAGGCAAGGAAATTATACCCCCAGTTTCCCACTTAAATGTCCTGTGCATGCATGACAAAAGCTGCCGAGGACGGGGGTTACAGAAAATGTGTGATGCGGAGAAATCAAATATGCTTCGACGTGTTTGAGTTAACGTTTTTAATTCTGTCAGAACATTTCTGCCTGGCAGTGACATTATCAGAGGTGACCTCCTCTTTTCACGAATGTGCTAAGTGTGCTACTGTACTCAAGTTGCCGAATCAGTCGCCGCCACTGCCCGCCTGCACAGTACAGTACATAGCTTGTATGACGTACGAAGCAATGCTGACCTCGCCCGTGGCAACGTTTATGAAGATTGCATATGACACAAGTAGACATCAGCTAAAAAATAAATCAACTCTGGCATGTTTTTGACAGTAGCTGTGTTAAACAGTCTTTTTCAATGAACTTACCATAACAACGTATCCGGTTGTGATTTTCTAAATTATTTTACAACAGTCGGCATGCATGTTTCCACTGGTGTATTGTGCTTTTCTGATCAGTGATTGGACGGCCTTTTTTTTTTGTCCTGTCCAGCCACTCAGGCAAATCATATTGTTGATGTCGATGCCCATATATGCTGTACAGATTTGCTTTACAAAAGAGAAGTGTGGGATACTTCTCTTGTTGCCTTTGTATTTTGACTTTATTAAATGGATTTATATTAATGTTTAGCGCAGCCGGACCAGAGCAGGAGGGGATAGAAAGAAGGAAACAAAGGAAGACAGAGGGGGAATTTGCAGGTACAAGAGGGGGATAAGACAGAAAGACGACAACAACAACAACAACAACAGAACAGCATCAGCAAATACAACATGTACAAATATGATACGAAAAGTGATGGCAAAGAAGCAGTTAGTGAAGTAAATATTAATAACACAGAAATGACAATGAACATTATTGCACTACAAATGGAGCAATACAAATATCAATAGAAATAGCACTATTGATAATAAATAATAACAATAATTACCTATATTATCAACAATACAATTGTTTCAAATGCAACAATACATATAGTGTATGTACTGACAACTTGAATTACAAAAGAAAGCAGATACCGGTAAATGGAGGGGAAGACAGAGAAGCGAACTGTTTTAACCTTGTAAATAGGGCTATGTGATATATTGAATATACTCAATATATCGCGGGTTTGTCTGTGTGTCCCCGTTTCCATATGAGTTGGGAAATTGTGTTAGATGTCAATATAAACGGAATACAATGATTTGCAAATCATTTTCAACTCATATTCAGTTGAATATGCTACAAACACAAAATATTTGATGTTCAAACTGATAAACATTTTTTTTTTTTGCAAACAATCATTAACTTTAGAATTTGATGCCAGCAACACGTGACAAAGAAGTTGGGAAAGGTGGCAATAAATACTGATAAAGTTGAGGAATGCTCATCAAACACTTATTTGGAACATCCCACAGGTGTGCAGGCAAATTGGGAACAGGTGGGTGCCATGATTGGGTATACAAGTAGATTTCATGAAATGCATTCATAAACAAGGATGGGGCGAGGGTCACCACTTTGTCAACAAATGCGTGAGCAAATTGTTGAACAGTTTAAGAAAAACCTTTCTCAACCAGCTATTGCAAGGAATTTAGGGATTTCACCATCTACGGTCCGTAATATCTTCAAAGGGTTCAGAGAATCTGGAGAAATCACTGCACGTAAGAAGCTAAGTCCGTGACCTTCGATCCCTCAGGCTGTACTGCATCAACAAGCGACATCAGTGTGTAAAGGATATCACCACATGGGCTCAGGAACATTTCAGAAACCCACTGTCATTAACTACAGTTGGTCACTACATCTGTAAGTGCAAGTTAAAACTCTCCTATGCAAGGCGAAAACTGTTTATCAACAACACCCAGAAACTCCGTCGGCTTTGCTGGGCCTGAGCTCATCTAACATGGACTGACACAAAGTGGAAAAGTGTTCTGCGGTCTGACGAGTCCACATTTGAAATTGTTTTTGGAAACTGTGGACGTCGTGTCCTCCGGACCAAAGAGGAAAAGAACCATCCGGATTGTTATAGGCGCAAAGTTGAAAATCCAGCATCTGTGATGGTATGGGGGTGTATTAGTGCCCAAGACATGGGTAATTTACACATCTGTGAAGGCGCCATTAATGCTGAAAGGTACATGCAGGTTTTGGAGCAACATATGTTGCCATCCAAGCAACGTTACCATGGACGCCCCTGCTTATTTCAGCAAGACAATGCCAAGCCACGTGTTACATCAACGTGGCTTCATAGTAAAAGAGTGCGGGTACGAGACTGGCCTGCCTGTAGTCCAGACCTGTCTCCCATTGAAAATGTGTGGCGCATTATGAAGCCTAAAATACCACAACGGAGACCCCCGCACTGCTGAACATTTTAAGCTGTACATCAAGCAAGAATGGGAAAGAATTCCACCTGAGACGCTTAAAAAATGAGTGTTGTTAAAAGGAAAGGTGATTAAACACAGTGGTGAACATGCCCTTTCCCAACTACTTTGGCACGTGTTGCAGCCATGAAATTCTAAGTTAGTTATTATTTTCAAAAAAAAAAAAAGTTTATGAGTTTGAACATCAAATATCTTTGTTGTAGTGCATTCAATTGAATAAGGGTTGAAAAGGATTTGCAAATCATTGTATTCCGTTTATATTTACATCTAACACAATTTCCCAACTCATATGGAAACTGGGTTTGTACAAACTCAAACACGTTTCGTGCTGTAGTAGAAGCTAGCTTATTTCTTGCCGTAGTCATTTTTTACGGCTAATACCAAAGCACGTCGATGTGTTACTACGATTTAAAAAGAGTTCCTCAATGTTCGCTCTTACAAAAACAATGTTGCTACAGTTTTGTTATTATACAGGTTATGGAACGTACATGAAGTATTGGTGATGGTTTCTGAATACATTTTTAAAGTGATTTGGAGGTAGAATTGATTTCTCCCACTGTCTGCATTGCTCGCTATGTAGAACGTGGCAATTTTTACATGTTAGAATGAAAAAAAGTTAGCGTTCGGCATGCTCATCTGCTGCCGGGCACTAATCAGAGACAGGTGAAAAAAATCAGCACCCATGACAACCAAAACACACAAACTCAAGGGTGCTGAAAACAGAACTGAAACCACAAGTGAATCACAACCTAAATAAACGTAAACAAACTGTGATCCGGGCAACGGATCATAACATATTGATAAATGAGACATCTTCTATCATTTATCACATATCCAAGAAATAAAGTGAATCACAACTTATTAATAACTATTTATTCATGTGAACTTTATTGATTATTTATGTGTTTTTATGTGTTACAGACTGAGTATAGGACGAGTACTCAGTGGCCTAGTGGTTAGAGTGTCCGCCCTGAGATCGGTAGGTTGTGAGTTCAAACCCCGGCCGAGTCATACCAAAGACTATAAAAATGGGACCCATTACCTCCCTGCTTGGCACTCAGCATCAAGGGTTGGAATTGGGGGTTAAATCACCAAAAATGATTCCCGGGCGCGGCCACCGCTGCTGCTCACTGCTTCCCTCACCTCCCAGGGGGTGATCAAGGGTGATAGGTCAAATGCAGAGAATAATTTCACCACACCTAGTGTGTGTGTGTGACAATCATTGGTACTTTAACTTTACTTTAACTTTAAACGAATGTGATAGCAATTGCTGTGAAACAGAAAAGGGGTAACATTAACAATAGCATTAACATCTTCCTATTCCTTTTCGGACATGTTGTAATATGAAATTGTAAATAGGTGATGTACCACATTGCAACTGTATGCATGTTCCAAATAGACCAGAACCATAACCATAACCATAGATGCTACAGGACATGTTTACAAAAGCCCTTACAATGAAACATTTATGAAACAAATGATGAGGTATTCCTCTTTCTTCCTACAAGTTCCCGTGGAGACATGTCCTGGAAATATTCAGCCATACTCCCGATTGAAAAATGAATGAATTAAAGGGGAACATTATCACAATTTCAGAATGGTTAAAACCATTAAAAATCAGTTCCCAGTGGCTTATTATATTTTTCGAAGTTTTTTTCAAAATTTTACCCATCACGCAATATCCCTAAAAAAAAGCTTCAAAGTGCCTGATTTTAACCACCCGTCCATTTTCCTGTGACGTCACATAGTGAAGCCAACACAAACAAACATTGCTATAGCATTATTAGCTCGGATTCAGACTCGGATTTCAGCAGCTTAAGCGATTCAACAGATTACGAATGTATTGAAACGGGTGGTTGTAGTGTGGAGGCAGGTAGCGAAAACGAAATTGAAGAAGAAACTGAAGCTATTGAGCCATATCGGTTTGAACCGTAGGCAAGCGAAACCGACGAAAACGACACGACAGCCAGCAACACGGGAGAAAGCGAGGACGAATTCGGCGATCGCCTTCTAACCAACGATTGGTATGTGTTTGTTTGGCATTAAAGGAAACTAACAACTATGAACTAGGTTTACAGCATATGAAATACATTTGGCAACAACATGCACTTTGAGAGTGCAGACAGCCCAATTTTCATCAATTAATATATTCTGTAGACATACCCTCATGTCAGCAGGCCAGGGAAGCTAGGGTCGATATTCGTCTCTTGATCATCTTCGGGACAGTGTGAGCCAAGACATCCAGGAGGTTTAGCTCGCTCATCTGCGGGAACAAACTGCCGCCATTGCTTGCCGTGCTAGCGAGGTCCTTTGTCCCTGAATTGCTCACACACTCCGGCAGATTCAATGGGGGTCTGGCGGCAGATTTCTTTGACTTTATCGTTGGAAATGCATCTGCTTTGAGTGTCGCAAGATATCCACACATTCTTGCCATCTCTGTCGTAGCATAGCTTTCGTCGGTAAAGTGTGCGGAACAAACGTCCAATTTCTTGCCACTTTCGCATCTTTGGGCCACTGGTGCAACTTGAATCCTTCCCTGTTCGTGTTGTTACACCCTCCGACAACACACCGACGAGGCATGATGTCTCCAAGGTACGGAAAACAGTCGAAAAAACGGAAAATAACAGAGCTGATTTGACTCGGTGTTTGAGAAAATGGCGGATTGCTTCCTGATGTGACGTCACAACTCCGAGAGCGAATATTAGAAAGGCGTTTAATTCGCCAAAATTCACCCATTTAGAGTTCGGAAATCGGTTAAAAAAATATATGGTCTTTTTTCTGCAACATCAAGTTTTATATTGACGCTTACATAGGTCTGGTGATAATGTTCCCCTTTAAGATGTGTGTTCAAGTAGGTTTTTTTTCTCTACCTATTTGTGTGCTGGAAAAAGAACAACAAGCTCCCTTGGAGTCCAATAATTAGAACTACATCCATGTAGATATACTGTAACCTTGGGGGACATTGTGAACATGAACACTCGCTGTACATTTTCTTCCTGACAGTGAACAAGCTGTTTTTTTAAATAGTCTCTCCACTTCTCCGATTTCCAACAAGGCTTCCCTATGCCTCGCTTCTCAGCCATCTGCGACACCGCCGCGTCTGCACTCATTTCAAGGCTGCTTGGCATAAATATTCACATGAGACATATGTAGCGCTCAACACTCGCATCTCAGCTGATTACACTCTCCGCCTCCTCCATCCTCATGAGTGGCAAGCGTGTTCGCCACCGGAGGCCGTTCTCCTCATTGTTAAAGTTCGAGACCGGCCAATTTAGACACAAGCAGCCGAGAGATCTCCCAACAGCCGTTTTTGCCCGTTTTACATGCACATCGTGCGCCGTGTTTTGCGTGGGAGGCAGCGTGGGCGAGCGCTCTCTGGGCCTTTCACGAGTGTGTGCGTGGAAGATGAGAGGGACTGAAGCGTGTGAAGACGCAAGGAGAAACAAACAAACACGGCAGCAGTGAAGCTAAAATACTTTTTAGCGTGGAAAATGTGACTTTCACACATTGCACAAGAAGAAGGAAAAATGAAGGTTTGTGCTTGTAGGATTCGCAGGCCGCTAATGAGGCGGCAGGTATGGAAAGGGCAAGCGGCGGGTCGCTGAGCAGGTCAGAGGGAGGGATGATTGCTATGCAGGTTGCAGGTAGGAGCGGCAAGATCATTGCGCTGGATCTGATGATGTGGAGGTAAGCTAATGAGCTGAGCTTGCTGCTCGCCGCCTAAATCATCGCACTTCGCCCCGACTAATGGTCTCTTTGCTTTAGCAGATATCTCTTTATCTGCATGAAGAACCCAAAGAATAAAAGTATTCCTCAGATTGGAGGCAAAATTAAGAGCCTTTGTTGTTCGAATGAAGACATGAAACTGTACACTCATGTTTTGTAAATCCCCTGCAGATCATCAAATGTATTTTTGATCATCTGAGACAGTTTTCATAAATAAATATGCTGTTTGTAAGTGTTCTTTGGGCTTAAAGCCCCACTTTTTAACTTTAACTTTAACTTTAATGTAAAAGTGCCTTTTTAGTGACATTTTAATTGGCTTAGACAGGGGGGTCAGCAACCCGCAACCTATTGAAAATGGAAAAAGATGGGGGGGAAACATATGTTTTGTTTTAGTATGTTTTTTGTTGGGCAGCACGGTGGCACAGGGGTTAGTATTTGTGCCTCACTATACGAAGGTCTTGGGTTCGATCATGGGCTCTGGATCTTTCTGTGTGGAGTTCGCATGTTTTCCCCGTGACTGCGTGGGTTCCCTCCGGGTACTCCGGCTTCCTCCCACCTCCAAAGACATGCACCTGGGGATAGGTTGATTGGCAACACTAAATGGTCCCTAGTGTGAGAATGTGAGTGTGAATGTTGTCTGTCTATCTGTGTTGGCCCTATGATGAGGTGGCAACTTGTCCAGGGTGTACCCCGCCTTCCGCCCGATTGCAGCTGAGGCTCCAGCACCCCCGCGACCCCGAACGGGACAAGCGGTAGAAAATGGATGGATGGATGGATGTTTTTTGTTGGCGAACAAACATGACAAAAACCTTCCCTATTGTTAGAAAGCCCACTGTTTAATATGTTTGTGTGTATGCTTCACTGATAGGAGTATTTGGTGAACATCGTTTTGTCCTACTAATTTCAGCGGTTCTTGAACTCACCATAGTGTGGACTGTGACGCAACAGTTTGTTTACATGTAAAATCTTCAACTCCTTCTTTGTCTCATTTTGCCCACCAAAAGTTTTATGCTGTGCGTGAATGCACAAAGGTGCGCTTTGTTGATGTTATTGACTTGTTGGAGTGCAAATCAGGCATATTTGGTCAATGCATGACTGCAAGCTAATCACTGCTAACATGCTATTTATGCTAGCTGTATGTACATATTGCATCATTATGCCTCATTTGTAGGTATATTTGAGTTCATTTAATATCCTTTACTTTCATCCTCTTTGTGTATAATTTAGTTTTGCATGTCTCATGACACATTAACTGTATGTAATGTTGGCTGCATTTCGTTGCATAGTTGTTTGTGCGCTATGTTGTTCCAGACCACAGCAAACATTACCTAGCTTGCCAAAGATTGTAATGAATATACAAACCCTGTTTCCATATGAGTTGGGAAATTGTGTTAGATGTAAATATAAACGGAATACAATGATTTGCTAATCCTTTTCAACTCATATTCAATTGAATGCACTACAAAGACAAGATATTTGATGTTCAAACTCATAGACTATTTTTTTTTGCAAATAATAATTAACTTAGAATTTTATGCCTGCAACACGTGCCAAAGTAGTTGGGAAAGGGCATGTTCACCACTGTGTTACATGGCCTTTCCTTTTAACAACACTCAGTAAACGTTTGGGAACTGAGGAGACACATTTTTTAAGCTTCTCAGGTGGAATTCTTTCCCATTCTTGCTTGATGTACAACTTAAGTTGTTCAACAGTCCGGGGGTCTCCGTTGTGGTATTTTAGGCTTCATAATGCGCCACACATTTTCAATGGGAGACAGGCCAGTCTAGTACCCGCACTCTTTTACTATGAAGCCACGTTGACGTAACACGTGACTTGGCATTGTCTTGCTGAAATAAGCAGGGGCATCCATGGTAACGTTGCTTGGATGGCAACATATGTTGCTCCAAAACCTGTATGTACCTTTCAGCATTAATGGCGCCTTCACAGATGTGTAAGTTACCCATGTCTTGGGCACTAATACACCCCCATACCATCACAGATGCTGGCTTTTCAAATTTGCGCCTATAACAATCCGGATGGTTCTTTTCCTCTTTGGTCCGGAGGACACGACGTCCACAGTTTCCAAAAACAATTTGAAATGTGGACTCGTCAGACCACAGAACACTTTTCCACTTTGTATCAGTCCATCTTAGATGAGCTCAGGCTCAGCGAAGCCGACGGCGTTTCTGGGTGTTGTTGATAAACGGTTTTCGCCTTGCATAGGAGAGTTTTAACTTGCACTTACAGATGTAGCGACCAACTGTAGTTACTGACAGTGGGTTTCTGAAGTATTCCTGAGCCCATGTGGTGATATCCTTTACACACTGATGTCGCTTGTTGATGCAGTACAGCCTGAGGGATCGAAGGTCACGGGCTTAGCTGCTTACATGCAGTGATTTCTCCAGATTCTCTGAACCCTTTGATGATATTACGGACCGTAGATGGTGAAATCCCTAATTTCCTTGCAACAGCTTGTTGAGCAAGGTTTTTCTTAAACTGTTCAACAATTTGCTCACGCATTTGTGGACTAAGTGGTGACCCTCGCCCCATCCTTGTTTGTGAATGACTGAGCATTTCATGGAATCTACTTTTATACACAAGCATGGCACCCACCTGTTCCCAATTTGCCTGTTCCCCTGTGGGATGTTCCAAATAAGTGTTTGATGAGCATTCCTCAACTTTTTTTAGTACTTATTGCCACCTTTCCCAACTTCTTTGTCACGTGTTGCTGGCATCAAATTCTAAAGTTAATGACTATTTGCAAAAAAAAAAATGTTTATCAGTTTGAACATCAAATATGTTGTCTTTGTAGCATATTCAACTGAATATGGGTTGAAAATGATTTGCAAATCATTGTATTCCGTTTATATTTACATCTAACACAATTTCCCAACTCATATGGAAACGGGGTTTGTACTAGAAGAAGACACTTGGACACACACATCTGGACCTTTGGCCATTAAAAGCCAGTAATTTCCAGGGGTTATCTCACCTTCTGAGTAGCCTTTGTTTTTTAATGGTTTCTAATGTTGTAAAAATGTGTAGAATAAATATAGATTTTCATTATTTCTGTCAAGGAAGATTTGCTTCAGCTTGCGACACATAGTCCTTTTGATAGTAGGCTATTAGAGCTAATATAGACAGTTACAACATGTGTTGCCTTCATTATAAGATTTATATACGGCTTTTCATTTTTTGCAGCTCCAGACAGATTAGTTTTTTGTATTGTTGGTCCGATATGGCTCTTTGAACGTTTTGGGTTGCCGACCTTTGGCCGAGGCAAATGGTCAAAAACTGAATTAATCGAACAGTACATAAAAATGAACTCATTAACTTTGCCCGCATTTATAGATTGCTATGTTCCTGTGTCTTTATTTTCTTCGTTTGGCACTTCCAAACAGAGTGAAAAAGGGTTCACTATGTCCATCGCTCTCAGCACCTGAATGTGTTCATTTAATAGCAGAATTAAATGACACATTGAACCCTTTTGTCAGTCATCCACTATACTTTTCTCAGTGGGCGAAGGCTTGATCGCTAGCTTACACACGCTAGATGCACTAACAGAGCCACGGGAATCGCGACTCGCCCGCCTGTAAAAAGCACTCCATGGTGGTAATAATTAAGATATGATGATGTACTTGTAAAGCAAAATGTTTTGGCTTCAAAGGAGTGAGCAACATAAGCCCATCAACACGGACAGAGTATGCCAAATTTGTTGAAAAGTGATGGCAAAAAAAAAAAAATAACCAATCCAGTTTTCCAACTGGGGAATGACTGCACTTCAAGATGTTTAATATTTATTGAAGTTCAGTTTTTAATAACAGAGATGAATCTTAATTTATCTTAATTATTCATATACTTATTTAGAATAATTAAAAGGTATTTGGTTTAAATATATATATGGTTTAAAAAAAATTTTTTTTTAAAAGATAAATGGTGATGGTAGATTATTGGGATTTATTTTATTCTGGGCTGTTAAAAATAACAACAATGTACATTGTCCTAAACCGAAAAATGTGTCACAAAAATAGTACCGGTAATAAAATCCAAACTATGCATTTTATGAACCATTCCACCTCACTTCTATTACACTATTGTGAGACCACTCAGACTTGTTTAAAACAGATCTAATATGATGTGATGTGAAGAATCCAATATAGTGAAGTCAAGTAATACCTAACCTTAAAGAGCCTCTCTAATGTTGACAACATTGGCATTTATTTCATTGATACAGTAGTGATTTTAAGCTTACTTCTTAACGGGTTTCAGCACATTTTAGAACACACACTTTTGGCTCCAAAATGGCTCTAAAAAGTAAGGTTTCATTAATCGCTTATAGTACCCTTAAATTGTTCATATGGTAGTAACTGTTAATTAAATTGTGCCAACTTGTGTCTGCAATTAAACTTTACTAAATTCCAATTTGCAGTGCACAGGCTATAGTCTCTTTAGAAGAAGAGATGGAAGAGGGGGGGGGGGGGGGGGGGGGGCAGGTCCGGTGGCCATGGATGAAGTGCTGGCTGTCCAGAGTCGAGACCCGGGGTGGACCGCTCGCCTGTGCATCGGTTGGGGACATCTCTGCGCTGCTGACCCGGGATGGTCTCCTGCTGGCCCCACTATGAACTGGACTCTCACTATTATGTTATATCCACTATGGACTGGACTTTCACAATATTATGTTAGACCCACTCGACGTCCATTGCATCCGGTCTCCCCTGGGGGGGGGGGGGTCCTCTCCAAAGTTTCTCATAGTCATTCACATCGATGTCCCACTGGGTTGTGAGTTTTTCTTTGCCCTTATGTGGGCTCTGTACCGAGAATGTCTTTGTGGCTTGTGCAGCCCTTTGAGACACTTGTGCTTTAGGGCTATATAAATAAACATTGATTGATTGATTGATTGATTGAAGAGCAGGGAAGTCTGGAAATGGTGATTCTTTTATAGGCTATTTCTTTTTTCACATTATGTTAATCATATCAGTTTTGAAATAATCATGGACCAGGGCGACAAAAAAAATGCAATTAAGTGATGGAAATAGTTTTACACGGCTTTATCTGTACTGTCCATGGGGGGAAACAGGCCCTTGTTCTGTAGATGACTTCACACCAAGAGGGGGCGATATATCGAGTCTGGCGATGTTTCAAGTACAGATAGTTATCTCCCGATTACTCAAAAACAAATTGATAATACAGGAAACGACTGCCAAATGTATTATCAGGAGTAAAATATACACAAAAGAGAACTTATTAGGGAAATGTTGGTTATCTGAACGCCATGGGCCCTTTGATGTCTGTGCATAAGATTCGGTATTAAGAAGTATATGTTTCATCCTGAAAATGTTTATTTTTCCAATCCCAGCCGTTGCTTGTCCAGGATCCACCATAAATCTGTTATATTTAAAAACTGTCAGTTCAGTTGTGTGATCTACGTTCAGTACACGATCACTAAGCCCTCTTGTTGTCTCACAGTGACCACAAACAAGAAGCTTTAACAAACAGGAGGCATGGCGCAGCGTGGAAGCGGGAGACTTTGTTAGCCTCTGATCAATGAAGAAGGTCGGACGCACTCCCTGGGGACACTGCAGTCATTCCAGCACACCCCAGAAGCCAGAGCCACCCAGAGCGGATGCGGTGTCAAAGAGCAAGGCAGGAACATCAAGCGGCGCTCAGACCTTCATGTCGAATCTTTAAGATTTCGTGTTTCATGTCTGGCTGACTCTCGCTGCGGCGTCGCTCGCAAGTGCAGCGCTTTGAATCCAAGCCCCCGAGATTAAGTGTCGGGGTGAATTGTCAAGTCGCCGTCATTTTAAAAATAGGAAAAAAGGCAGCTTTTATCGTGCAAAGCGGATATGCACGTGTGAGCCAAATTTATTCAGCAATTCCCTTCATTTATTTTGTCAAAAGACGTGTTCATACAAACCTGTCACCTGTCATCTTCAAACATTTGAACATTTTCATCAGTCTCCCCGTCTTGTCCCGGCTCGCTCCTAGATGCAGTGTGAGGAACATGCGCTCAGGTGAATGATGGATGACAAACATCTTGCAAAGTCACCAAGAGCAGGCAAAAAAAAAAAAAACATCCAGTGGCTTTGGAGGAGTAATTTTTGGACTACAAATGAAGGCTCGCCAGAAGATCAGCCCATATATTTTATTCCTGCTGTTGAACTTGCCTTTCATTTGTGAGGCGAGATTTATTTTTATTCTCTCGTCTGTGTAAGTCAGAGCTGCTTTGGGATTAGAATTTGATTCCTCAGGAGACAAAAGGTTCTGTCCTAAACAAGTTCAAGACCACACTTTGGTGTATTTTAGCAAAATCTGGAATACCATCCAGAATTGGGATGTACGATAATTATCTGACTCATAAGGAATTATAACGTCTCACTGATAATATAAAAAAAAATGCTCCAATGAGGCACTAATACCCGGACAGTGCTGTAAGTGAACAAATCAAGCGCTCCTACCTGGTAGACGGTCATTAACTTCCCATGAACGGAGCAGCGCTCACAGTGTAAACAAACATGGCGTTGATCGTGCGGGACTTCTTCACTCCTTCAGACGAAGACGTCCTGCACCAAATGCCCTGCAAACACTCTGAGGAAGGTAAAAAAAACACCTGGGTTCAACACATCAAACCTCACAAGCCACCCGAAATGTCACAAAAACACCTGGGCCACCAAAGAAGCTATACCCAAAGTTGCCACCGATGCGTCCAAATAGTAGTGATGGGTCTTGTTTACATTTTTACCAATATTAGTACCGAACCGGTATTTTTTAATTGGTGTTACTACAATGCCCGAGCAAGTAATTAAAAAAACTTAAAACACAGGAGAGGAGAGCGCAAAAATGACCAAAAAGGCAGAAATACAAAATATTTCACAAAAAAGTGTGTCGAAGGAAATGGCTTTTAAATTCACAAATTAAAAAAAAGCGATTAATAACAAAAGGAGAGGCCAGGATCATAACGGCGCGCAAATTAAACTAGGCTTGGAGAGTGAAACACAAAACAATGTCACTGGAAGGACACAGCCAGTGACACGAAAAAAGTAAAAATAAAACAAGTAGCAAACAAAAGAAGACCACAAGGGAAAAACCGCAGGACTGAGCACTCCAATACAAAACTAAAAAACTACAAAAAAAGCCCCGGAATATACTCAACCAGCTGGAGGAACTGGAAGCAAACTGAATAGGCGTGGAATCATGAGTAGAAAGATCACGCACCAACCAGGTGTGAGAGGGCAGACTAAATAGGCGGAGGTAAATTGGATACAGCTGTGGTCGTCACTCCCGCCTTTCCTTGGGTACCATGGCAACTGAAACAGAAAAAGGCACAGAGAAGAGACTACGCCAGCAGGGAGCACCAGAACACAAATATGTAACAGAAACAAGAACACACCTGCCCCATCTCCCCCTGTCAACTTCCTGATTGCCATCCTTTCTTCACATCAAGACTGCACAACATCATCATCATCATCATCATCATACAAAACGGATTAGCTCTATCATAATAGTGATGTCATCATTTATTCGTATAAATCTACAGTTACAGTTTGTCGTATCCACTATTGTTTGAGTCTGTCATGATGTGGAGGTGACGAACCCCATGATGCAGAGATGACAGGCGGTGTACAAGAAAACATGGTTTTAATGTTCAAAAAAAGGTGAAAACAAAAAGGCGCACAAGGCGAAGGCACAACTTAACGCAGGAAACAAGAGCTAACACTTAGCCTGAATTATGGACATGAAACAAAAACTCGCTAACTGTGGCATTAATAAACAAAACTTACTTGGCAAGGCACGAGCAGCATGAACTAAGCATGAAATCATCAGCATGAACTATGGTATCTCCAGAAAACAAGCATGAACAGAGCATTGCATGAAACAGGGAGTCCACAGCATACAACAAACAATACTCCAGCACTGACTGGAGGGCAAAGCAGATTTAAATAATGCCTCTGATTAGTGCTCAGGCAGCAGGTGAGCAGGCGAACACTAATCAGAGGCAGGTGGAAATAATAAGTAACCATGGTAATGGTAACTAAAACAAATAAGGGAGCACAAAAAACAGGAACTATGAAGTCCAAAACTAACAGAACATAAAACATGATCCGGGACATGGATCATGACAGAGTCTTTCTCACCTCAGGGTTTGCATAAACTTCACTTAAATGTTAAATAAAAACATTTAAGACATACATAAGTTATGAAATAATAAACACAAATAAAAATAATCCAGAATCCAGAGTGTATCTACGGACAACAGACCTTTGCTGCTCTTTAACAGCTGACGACAAGATGCTTCAACTTGAAACATTTTTTACATATGATCCAGAATTTAGTGCTTCCATTAGTGGCAGCTCATTCTTGCTCCAAGACCACTTTGACAATTCCATTAAAAGCCTACTAACGATGATTTATTCATAAAAATCAACTAATAATAACACACAAAGACAAGACGGAAAGAGGTCATTATTCAAATGTGGGCTCTTGAACTTGCTATCCAAAGTAACACAAGCGAGTTGCAAGCTGCTATTACATTATCATGTTGATTTTTTTTTTTCCAAAAATGAACCTAAGGGCGGGGGACACAGGATATGAGGACATGTGTTATGGGTTGGACACTGGTAAGTGAAGGAACGAAGAGCGGGAATAAAAGGCAGAAAAGACAATACATTTTCTTTGTGGATTATTAATCTTAGAGTGCACTAACTAATAAGTGACAAGTTGGGCACACAACACCGACTCCAGCCATTTTCCATCTAGAATGATTCACTGACAAAATTACTTGACCATCTCTTTGACCCACCTCCCTATTTTTGTGTCACGTGTGTACATTAACACGCTTGTAGCATTCGTAGTAAACATCCCAATGCTGTAATATTTAAACCAGGCCACTAGCACAATTGTTTGTCCCCTTGATACTTTTGATCTGTATTGTAAGTGTGTTGAAAATGATAAGTCAAATAATTAAACAAAATATTAAACATTCATACATTAAATACATTGATTAGATATACATACAAAATAAAAAAGAAGTATGTTATCCAAACTTGTTTTTTGCAAGTCTTACTGTGTCTGTAGCTTAATGATGTGTTTGTCCACGCCTTACTCTAACGAGAAGCGCTCGTGTGTACTTTGCCCTCTTTTTTTACATATATGATGTAACCCTTCACTTTCCATATATCACATACAGCAACATAATGTTAGGAGTGTGTTAGAAGGACACAAACGTTAGCGACTCACATTAAACAACAACCTCTTAGCTTGTTCACTGAAGAAAAACACCGTGATCAAACTTAAAGCTCTCACTCCTGTAGCTGAACTTCATTTTAAGATGTGTAGCAGAGCCCGTGAAGGAGTTTAACTCTTTGTGGTGTCATTGTCATTGGATGTTTTTTTTGCATATTTATTGTAACTTACTGCTACTTCGTTGGTGGCTGACAGACTAATAAGTGGCAAAGCTCCAAGCTCTAGTTTAAGTTGTGTAGCGAAGCCTGAGGAGGCGTGTTTTGTAGTGATGGAATAGTGATTGATTCATTATGAAACACAAGGAATGATACTGTGTCCCTGAATGCCTCACGTTAAGAAAAAAACATGTGACCAATACAATTACTGTATTGTTTGGCTATTATATTCACATTAAAATGATGTACAGTAATACCTCAATTTAAGAGCTTAATTGGTTCTGTGACAGACCTCTTTGCTCAAAACACTTGTATCTCAGAGCAATGGCAATTGAAATGAATTAAAACCAATTGTATCGGTGTGGTGACGACTATGACTGGTTTAATATGGATTAGCAATCACTTCATGGTGTCGGGTCAGGACAGCAATTATGCGTTCAGTTGAGTGCAGTAGAAATAATAGATTGTCCAAGTCCAGATTTGTAGTTTCAATGGTCTATTGAAAACATGCATGAGTTGTTTGTTTGTGTGTGTGTGGTTTCCTATACATAACAAATACAATCATTTTGAATCAACTAAAGTGACCACAATGCAATGAAATATAGTCACAAGCCTGCTACAGGGCTGTTGAAATATACATCACTTAGCTGTGTATACACATATACATTCATCCATCCATCTTCTTCCGCTTATCCGAGGTCGGGTCGCGGGGGCAGCAGCCTAACTAGAGAAGCCCAGACTTCCCTCTCCCCAGCCACTTTGTCCAGCTCCTCCCAGGAGATCCCGAGGCGTTCCCAGGCCAGCCGGGAGACATAGTCTTCCCAACGTGTCCTGGGTCTTCCCCGTGGCCTCCTACCGGTCGGACGTGCCCTAAAAACCTTCCTAGGGAGGCGTTCGGGTGGCATCCTGACCAGATGCCCGAACCACTTCATCTGGCTCCTCTCGATGTGGATAAGCAGCGGTTTTACTTTGAGCTCCTCCCGGATGACAGAGGTTCTCACCCTATCTCTAAGGGAGAGCCCTGCCACCCGACGGAGGAAATTCATTTCGACGGATTGTACCCGTGATCTTGTCCCAAAGCTCATGACCGTAGGTGAGGATGGGAACATAGATTGACCGGTAAATTGAGAGTTTTGCCTTCCGGCTCAGCTCCTTCTTCACCACAACGGGTCAAAACAGCGTCCGCATTACTGAAGACGCAGCACCGATCCACCTGTCGATCTCATGATCCACTCTTCCCTCACTCGTGAGCAAGACTTCTAGGTACTTGAACTCCTCCACAGGGGGCAAGATCTCCTCCCCAACCCTGAGATGGCACTCCACCCTTTTCCGGGCGAGAACCATGGACTCGGACTTGGAGGTGCTGATTCTCATCCCAGTCACTTCACACTCGGCTGCGAACCGATCCAGTGCAAGCTTAAGATCCTGGCCAGATGAAGCCATCACGACCACATCATCTGCAAAAAGCAGAGACCTAATCCTGCAGCCACCAAACCGGATCCCCTCAACGCCCTGACTGCGCCTAGAAATTCTGTCCATAAAAGTTATGAACAGAATCGGTGAGAAAGGGCAGGCTTGGCGGAGTCAAACCCTCACTGGAAACGTGTCCGACTTACTGTCGGCAATGCAGACCAAGCTCTGACACTGATCATACAGGGAGCGAACCGCTACAATCAGACAGTCCGGTACCCCATACTCTCTTAACACTCCCCACAGGACTTCCCGAGGGACACGGTTTATCCTTTCTGTGCTTGGAAAAACAAAATGATGTCCATCTCTAGCTATAAGCTAAGTCTAGCGAGTAAGACCGGATGTTTTGGTCGTATCTTACCGGGTTCACTGTGACATCTGCAACGCCAACTAGCGGTGGGTATCTAAAATGTATGCTTGCAAAAAAAACGAAAGACAGCTCTTATCTCAGAACAATCTTAAGTTAAGGTACAACTGTATTGACAAACCTTTGATTTTTGCACCCCATTAAATGTTACCCGGTGCTATCCATGATCGTGACCCCAGGATGGCACTGTCAAGGACCTTTCAGTCCCTAAAAGCTTGTATTTTGTAGTCACAAGTCTGTGTCCGTAAGTGATGAAATGTCTAAAAAGTGTACGAGACCTGCCATGTATTCAGTGAAGGGAAAGAAGCAAGACTTTCTAAGTGAGTCATTTTGCAAACAGATGAGATTTTAAGCGCTTTGGACAAGGTCGGGACGTTTGGGTCATCGTGGTGTGGTAGGCCGCCTTCGCCTAAAATGACAAGTGGAGGCATCGCACTGTGAGCTGGGCGGGTTAATTACCAGGATTCCTCGCCTTGCCTTTCTTGTTGCCCTACGCCGGCGACAAATTTAATAGCTTTATTAGTGAAGCTTTCTGTCTAATTAAATTGCTCTAATCGTGTTTGTCAAATATTGCAAGGTGTAAGTTCAAGGTGCTCCTGTGGGCTTCAGGGTTTGGGCGCCATGACACGCCGACTTACACGCGTTGTGCGTATTAACATCTGCTGCTTGTCAAGCTGAATACAATCAGACTGTCAGGTGAAATGATGGAATTATTATATCGGAGGAAGCGCGACTCTGGCAGACTACGGACCCAACACAAGTCATTGCAGAAACAGAACAGGATGTGATGGCTTGTCGGATTGAATTCATCAGAAGAGACAAATGTTTTAAATCAAGTGTTGGAAAAATTACAACTAATCAACAACATTGTTTACGCCTTGAGCCTCCCGCTCAGTTGGCGGGAAGGAAACACTTTGTGGCGTGGGCATGACAAACAATTATTGTTACATTGTCAACAGCATGCATCTTAAAGGAGAATTGCATTTTGGGGGGAATTTTGCATATCGTTCACAATCATTATGAGGGACATGACGATGGATGTTTTTGGGGTTTTTTTACATTCTAAATATTAAATAAATGTGATCAAAAGTTTGCTTACAATGGAGCCTCAGCCGAGCAATTCCGCCTATAAAGTCCTTAAAAAAAAACATCCAAAATACCTCCATTGAGGTTTTATATACCTGATGTAAGTATACATGTAATGTAGTAACAGGCACATTCATAATAACATTTAATATTTACGTACAAACCCCAAAACCAGTGAAGTTGGCACGTTGTGTAAATCGTAAACAAAAACAGAATACAATGATTTGCAAATCCTTTTCAACCTGTATTCAGTTATATACACTG
Organism: Nerophis lumbriciformis; assembly: GCF_033978685.3. Taxonomy (NCBI): domain Eukaryota; kingdom Metazoa; phylum Chordata; class Actinopteri; order Syngnathiformes; family Syngnathidae; genus Nerophis; species Nerophis lumbriciformis. Next base: position 7,522,145 of record NC_084581.2, read on the forward strand.
CAGAGACAAGATACTAAACGTTCGAACTCGAAAACTTACTTACTGTGTTTTTTGGCAAATATTAGCTTATTTGGAATTTGATGCCTGCAACATGTTTAAAAAAAGCTGGCAGAAGTGGCAAAAAAGACTGAGAAAGTTGAGGAATGCTCATCAAACACTTATTTGGAACATCCCACAGGTGAACAGGCTTATTGAGAACATGTGGGTGCCATGATTTGGTACAAAAGCAGAATCCATGAAATGCTCAGTCATTCACAAACAAGGATGGGGCGAGGGCCACCACTTTGTCAACAAATGCCTGAGCAAATTGTCCAACAGTTTAAGAACAACATTTCTCAATGAGCTATTGCAAGGAATTTAGGGATTTCACCATCTAAGGTCCGTAATATCATCAAAAGGTTCAGATAATCTGGAGAAATCACTGCAGCAAGGCGGAAAACCAACATTGAATGCATGTGACCTTTGATCCCTCAGGCGGTACTCCATCAAAAAGCGACATCAGTGTGTGTATGATATCAAGACATGGGCTCAGGAACACTTCAGAAAACCACTGTCAGTAACTACAGTTTGTCACTACATCTGTATGTGCAAGTTGAAACTGGACTGTGCAAAGCCAAAGCCATTTATCAACAACACCCAGAAACGATGCCGGCTTCGCTTGGCCCGAGCTCATCTAAGATGGACTGATGCAAAATGGAAAAGTGTTCTGTGGTCTGACGAGTCCACATTTCAAATTGTTTTTGGAAACTGTGGACGTCGTGTCCTATGAAACAAAGAGGAAAAGAACCATCCGGATTGTTATAGGCACAAAGTTCAAAAGACAGCATCTGTGATGGTATGGGGGTGTATTAGTGCCCAAGACATGGGTAACTTACACATCTGTGAAGGCACCATTAATGCTGAAAGGTACATACAGATTTTGGAGCAACATATGTTGCCATCCAAGCAACATTATCATGGACGCCCCTGCTTATTTCAGCAAGACAAAGCCAAGCCACATGTGAAAACAGTGTGGCTTCATAGTAAAAAAAAGTGTGGATCCTAGACTGGCCTGCCTGTAGTCCAGACCTGTCTCCCATTGAAAATGTGTGGTGCATTATGAAGCCTAAAATACCACAACAGAGACCCTGGACTGTTGAACAACTTAAGCTGTACATCAAGCAAGAATGGGAAATAATTCCACCTGAAAAGCTTCAAAAATTGGTCTCCTCAGTTCCCAAATGTTTACTGAGAGTTGTTAAAAGGAAAGGCCATGTAACACAGTGGTAAACATGCCCCTGTGCCAACTTTTTTGCAATTTGTTGCTGCCATTAAATTCTATGTTATAGATTGTTTGCAAAAAAAAAATAAGTTTTTCAGTTCGAACATTAAATATATTGTCTTTGCAGTCTATTCAATTGAATATACGTTGAAAAGGATTTGCAAATCATTGTATTCGTTTAGGTTTTGTATTTTGTTCATTTTAAGCATACGCGGCGCATTAATTTTAATAACTCATCACTTACTGTACGATGTCTGCTGTCATTAGGATGCCGACTGCTAGGATGGTCATATATTCCCATTTAGATGAAGAATGACCATAATCCTCGAGGAGAAACGGGGTGGAAGTAGCCGGTGGGGGAACCAAACGTCTTTTCTTGTCGTTCTCACCATTTCTAGGCCCTCAAAGTGTGCCAACTTGTCGGCATGCCTCCTCAAACTTCTTCTGTCCAGATGAGAGACATTATTTATGATCTACAATAAACTTCCAGGGAGCAAGGAAGCAAGAAAGAAGCAGACCACTCAATGATGTAAACATAGGGACACACGGAAGTGATATAAATAGTTTGTCTGCGTTAGCACTTATGATAACAATATCACTAATACTTGGTTGATATTCAAGTCACAAAATGTAAATTAAGTATTGTTGCCGCTTTTTGAATGGTTATTTATTGGATTTGATGGGCAGAATAGGGGAGCTCCCATTGGCTCCTCTATAAGCAGAATTGTATTCATGTTTATTTAAGAGTTAGAATGCATTTAAAAAATCCATCCGTTGTCATGTCTTTAATGATGATTGTGAACAATAGGCAACAATCCAAAGTTCCCCTTTAATGCCCACCGAACTAACTTTATGGGTTGTGGTAGAAATTATTTGAAAGACTTGGTCACATACACATGATATGATGAAATTTTCACAGTTGACTCACGGACAATTAGTTGCTAACCACTACCTGTGCCCATGCAAACATTTTCCTTGATGGCAGCTATGTTTTGCTTGCTTAAATGTTCCACACATCAATCAATCAATTAATCAATGTTTATTTATACAGCCCTAAATCGCAAGTGTCTCAAAGGGCTGCACAAGCCACAACGACATCCTCGGTACAGAGCCCACATAAGGGCAAGGAAAAACTCACCCCAGTGGGACGTCGATGTGAATGACTATGAGAAACCTTGGAGAGGACCGCATATGTGGGTAACCCCCGCCCCTTCTAGGGGAGACCGAATGCAATGGATGTCGAGTGGGTCTGACATAATATTGTGAGAGTCCAGTCCATAGTGGATCCAACATAATAGTAAGAGTCCAGTCCATAGTGGGGCCAGCAGGACACCATCCCGAGCGGAGACGAGTCAGCAGCGCAGAGATGTTCCCAACCGATGCACAGGCGAGCGGTCCACCCCGGGTCCCGACTCTGGATATGCGTGTCAGGCCCCTAAAGGTGCATACAAATATTTGCAGCGATTCGGTTTATCACACTCAATCAATCAATCAAATCAAAAAGTTTATTTACATAGCCCTAAATCCCGAGTGTCTCAAAGAGCTGCACAAGCCACAACGACATCCTCAGCTCAGATCCCACAACACTACAATGGATGTGTTTTGGGGCTGTGTGATTAATTCAGAATACGAGTTAAAGGTCTACTGAAATGCGATTTTCTTATTCAAACGGGGATAGCAGGTCCATTGTATGTGTCATACTTGATAATTTCGCGATATTGCCATATTTTTGCTGAAAGGATTTAGTAGAGAATATCGACGATAAAGTTCGCAACTTTTGGTCGCTGATAAAAAAGCCTTGCCTGTACCGGAGGTAGCAGACGATATGCGCGTGACGTCACAGGTTGTGGAGCTCCTCACATCTGCACATTGTTTACAATCATGGCCACCAGCAGCGGGAGCGATTCGGACCGAGAAAGCGACGATTTCCCCATTAATTTGAGCGAGGATGAAAGATTTGTGGATGAGGAAAGTGAGAGTGAAGGACTAGAGGGCAGTGGGAGCGTTTCAGATAGGGAAGATGCTGTGAGAGGCGGGTGGGACCTGATATTCAGCTGGGAATGACTAAAACAGTAAATAAACACAAGACATATATATACTCTATTAGCCACAACACAACCAGGCTTACATTTAATATGCCACAAATTAATCCCGCATAACAAACACCTCCCCCCTCCCGTCCATATAACCCGCCAATACAACTCAAACACCTGCACAACACACTCAATCCCACAGCCCAAAGTATCGTTCACCTCCCCAAAGTTCATACAGCACATATATTTCCCCAAAGTCCCCAAAGTTACGTATGTGACATGCACATAGCGGAAACACACGTACGGGCAAGCGATCAAATGTTTGGAAGCCGCAGTTGCATGCGTACTCACGGAACCGCGTCTGTGTATCCAACTCAAAGTCCTCCTGGTAAAAGTCTCTGTTGTCCCAGTTCTCCACAGGCCATTAGTAAAGCTTGACTGTCATCTTTCGGGAATGTAAACAATGAAACACCGGCTGTGTTATCCGGCACAACTTTCAGGGGGTGCATTCTACGGCGGGGTTGCGTTATCCGGCACAACACCTGCCGCAATACACCGCTTCCCACCTACAGCTTTCTTCTTTGCTGTCTCCATTGTTCATTGAACAAATTGCAAAAGATTCACCAACACAGATGTCCAGAATACTATGGAATTTTGCGATGAAAACAGACGACTTAATAGCTGGCCACCATGCTGTCCCAAAATGTCCTCTACAATCCGTGACGTCACGCGCAGGCGTCATCATACCGAGACGTTTTCAGCAGGATATTTTGCGCAAAATTTAAAATTGCACTTTAGTAAGCTAACCCGGCCGTATTGGCATGTGTTGCAATGTCAAGATTTCATCATTGATATATAAACTATCAGACTAGTGGGTTTCAGTAGGCCTTTAAACTTCTAGGTTAAATAACAGTGCTACCTTGTGGTGTATTTTTCAGAAATATAATAGCACAGGTAACACAGCAAGGGTGCAAGTCTTGACCAATTTTCACTCTTTTGTGTGCAGCGGTCCAGAAGTGGAAGAGTTACATTACACACACAAAAAAATACAGTCTTACAGAAGGAATTTGAACACCTACTAGACATTACACTACAGGAAGTAGGAAGAAACTGGCCAGCTTTAATTGCAACCATAATTGTGAAACTTGGGTCGCAATGACGCATGATAGCTCAGACTCAACTTAAATAGACCTAATTGCTAACACAAAGCAGCTGCGGGGCAAAGTGCTCAAAGGGTTGGTGTAAAGCTGCTGCAGGAAAGGAGAAAACAGGAAGTGGAAAAAACACAAAATAAGAGCGCAAGACATGAACTAAAACTACACACAGAAAAACACCAATAAACTCAGGATAAAGCATGATCTGATACAACAGATCATGACAATAATGACTTCCTCCAAGACTTTGGACTGTATTTGTGGGTATGTCTCTCCATTTTTTTGGGGGGGGGGGGGGTTTACGACGGGTGCCCCAATCTGATATTTATATCGGTTATTGGCCCGATACCAGCAGAAACACAAGCATTGGGTTGCATCTAAAGTCTCCTATACAAGCAGTCCTACTTGCGCCAGTCAACAGCTAAATTACAATAAGCACACAAGATTGTTTTTTTTCTATTTTAGTCAAGTCATTTACAAAAAGGTCAACATAGATAGATAGTACTTTATTGATTCCTTTAGGAGAGTTCCCTCAGGAAAAAAACATGTAGGCTACTAGGAGCTAGCACCTACACAATAGCACACAAGCTTTACATACGTAATAGGTGTCCTTAATTTTGGTTTATAGGTGAAAGTGTTTTATTTATTGTGCTCCTTAGTTAATGTTGAGATCAATTTGAATGTATTATTACTATTATTATTATTATTATTATTATTATTATTATTATTATTATTATTATTATTATTTATTGAGTTTGGTTAATTTTAATGTTTCAGTGTAAAATAGTTCAAGTCGGACACATTTTTATTTATTTAAATAAGGATTTCATTGTATTTTATTTCAGGTAAATTAATGCACTTTAAATATGTTCTATTACAAACTAAAAAAACAATGTTAATAGTTATTTTATCTTGTAAGTTCATCTACATTTCTTTCTTTTTTCTCTTTTCTTCCTTTATTGTTAAGTATACAATGTAATGCAGAGGGGTCCAGAGAGTGGGGGAGCCTTGAAATGTTTTCTTCTTCCTGCGGGCGTAACAGAAAATAATTGAGAAGCACTGCCCTAAATGAACAATATTGCAGTTTAAAACAGTGCACTTTAGCTTATTAATAAAAAAAATGGACTGTTACAAAATCATGCTGATTGTCAAAGATCCAAGATAATATAACACGTGATAGTTCTCCCTCAATGTAAGTGTTTGTTATTCTGTAAATTAATTGTGTTGCTCAAGGTAATATTTATATGGTGCTGATTTTAGCCTTTCAAATTCCCTTTTGGACCAACAATTTTTTATCTCTGTATTTGTCAAATCCTAGTTACAGCCCTGACTGTGATCATTGAAATATGTGACTATTTATCAGAAAATAAATGTAATGTGTATCAATATTTATTAGAACATATTTATCAATTGATTCAACTGATTTTTGACAGTTCAAAATGTCAGGCTCCCTCTTGCAAGGACACACACACACAAGCACACAAACAGCTGCCAAGCCCCTCAGACGCGTCATGCCTTCACAGTCATTTCTATACTAAACAGAACTTTTATTATCCCAAATAATATCAGGGTGGTTATAATAACAAGTGAAACAAAGTTTCTTCTACAGATTATTATTATTCACGTCCAGCCATGAAGAAGATGCTGTTGTAGCACGCATACAGGCTGTGCATTACCATGGCAACACACGTTCAAAGCTCTGCCTGGATTCATTGATTGCCTTTTCAAATTGAAAGTCTTATCTTTTTCATAGATTTCTCTGACATTCACAAGTGTCAGTAAAACTCCATGTTGCATTGTTTTCTCACACCCGAAAAAAAAAAAACGTGTTACAGAGAATCAGCCCCATTAGTAAAGAAACCGCCTTCATTTACGACTTTTGCCTAACTTGGTGGGCTGGTCCGTAGGCTGGACGGGAGATTACAAGTAAGAGAAACGTAGGTAACTTCAAACGCGTAGATAAATATTTAAGCGCAAATGGGAGAATAGGGCCCTGAACGATTACATTTTTATCGGTAGTCCGACAATATCAGTTTATATTTGAATTATTTCCTTATTACCTTGTATTACATATAAATCCAATAGCGCAGCCTAATTGAACAAAAAGGACAATTGACTCGTATATCCTGACTTTGTAAACAATAACAGAAATGACAACAACAAAAAATTTGGATAATACAAATATTAATATAATAACTGTAGAATTGCTGGTTTGCATATGATGTCAAGTCTGTTTTTCTTCTTTGTGGCTTAATTCACAAGATTGTCAACCAGCTTGAACATAGCATTAAAGCAAGTGGGAGGGAGTGTCGAGTTTGAGCAGAAAATGCCGTATTACTGTTCTGTTCTCGGGTGTTCCGGTCGTTCAAATAGAGAGATAGGAAAGCGCTTTCATAGAGTACTGAAAGAAGTGGCTCATAAAGGTAATAAAGTCAGAGAAAAAACGAAAGTGCGTCAAAGGAAATGGCTCTTAATATATCACTTTTATCATCTAGTGGAATACAATCGGACCATTCCAGTGTCTGCAGTCATCACTTTGTAAAATTTGTGTTTGAACAATTGACTTGTTTAAGAAACGTTCTGTTATGCATTTGAGTTTATTCTCTGCTACATTAGTAGTGTTTGATAGAACTAAACGTAAAAAAGGACAATAAATCACATTAGATGGGTTCTTTTGTGGTTGCTATATCTAAATATAACTACAAAGACCTAGTTTGACCAATAAACTAACGTCATGTTAAGTCCTAGTAATAAATATTGTGATTGTTGGTCCAAGCCGTTGTTGATTTTCATAACAGAAACTAAAAGTTTAGTTCTTGTGCAGGAAAGCCAAGTGCTTTATTCCACATGAATGACCATAGCGACTTTAGTGCTGTTCGTTAGCATCAAGAAAATATCCTTACAAGTATTAATAAACTAGATGAATAAGTAGGCTCAACAGTGTGTACTGAATCTTGATATTGCTAGCAAACATTACTAAACAACAGGGACTTTTATAGCTAAATAATGAGACAAAAAATATGAACTTCACACCACAAAAACAACTACAGGCATGAATTGTAGATGAGCCTTATGTTTGTATCCTTCATCCTTTTTCTCATTAGCGTCACCATCACAGCAGCACGGCACTCGTTATGTCAATCAAATACAGTACTTACCGATGCCCGAATAAGTCCAGTATGGTCTTTCATTGAGTAATGCTTAATTTGTGGACCCCTCCAATTGTAAAGACATGATTTGATTCCAATCTTTTTTTCTTTAAATCCTTTTGAGTGTCAAAGGAAGTGAGGTAGATGCGTGCAGTAACGTCTTGGTGATGATGAATGGTTGAACTCTTTAAAAAATATATTTTTCTTCCGAGTGTAAAATGCCACTCCATTTCATTCTAAATATTTTTTCATGAATTCTCATATATTTACCTCCAAACCTTTTCAAATATGCCCAAATCTGCACTGATGCAGGTAAATAGTAGCCTAATGGGACTCTAGACCATCGCATGAAATCCGAAAGTGCCTCTAGGTCATGTGATTGACATATACAAATACTATACTTGGCATCATTACTGTCGATGTCTGTATCGTTCCGAGAACATTCAAGAGTTCTAACTTAGCTGTTGGCTAAACCTTTTTGTATCCTTTCACAGTGTGTAGTGTAGCATGTTTAGCTAGTCCTATTCCTTGTACTCTGGACCTCCAGCGATGATACTTGGATCCTACTGTCGCCATGGACCACAGTCGGATTAGTGATTTAGGAGCTGTACTGTGAAGGGACATTAGCTGTCATATTTGCGGGACACAACTAGAATGTGTCATCAACATGCATTGTCAGTAAGGGTGGAACGATACGTTTGAACAACAATACGATCCGATATTTGTGGATGATTTCATTTTTTAAAAGGATTCGAAATTATTCAGTGAGTTGAAATCGATTCAGTAACTTTTTAGCACAAAAAATCTACCAGTGAGACAGTGAAATAAATACTGGACACTGCAGGTGAAGTGTCCTATATTACTGTTTCTTGTAAGGGATTTAGATCAAAATTAATTATGGATACAAACAAGCAAGTAAACAACAATTAATGACCAATGCATTCACAACTTATTTGAATAAAGTGCAACTAGCACTTTAGGTTGAATTAACAAGAGGACACCTTTTCTGCTCTCATTTTCAATAATCAAGCAATTTTAAATAAAAGTACAGTAACCAACATTTTAAGAGTAGATTTACCTGCTAAATAAAGTTCCCCGACCATACATGTACATCTAATCCATGTTGCGGTCTCTCACTTTCTAATTTCTATAGCCTCCTTCACCCACCTCTTGCATTAATTTTAGGCCTGGCAATTTTAACGCATGTGATTAATAAAAAAAAATTCACGTTATTATAAATGAATCAAAATTAATCACCATTTGTAAACCCGGAAGTCGGCGACTATTGTTACACGGTTCAAAGATTAGTGATGAAAGGCGGCCAATTTCATTTCAGAAAAAAACTCAGATGGAACTTTAGATAAAACTGAGGTAATTTGTTGGCATTGCAGCATGTACTTTTTTATCATCGGCGCACAACATGTTTAAAATAGCATCTTAAGGCAAAGCACATTCAGGGTTTTTGCGGGGCATTGTAAACCATTAAAAGTCATTAAATTAATTTGGCAAAAATTAAGGCCTTAAATGGCATTAAAAAGCATTGAATTCGATGTCCAGAAACATTAAACATGTTTATACAATTGTAGGATTGCGCTGATAGCAGTGGGTCAATCAATCGAAATTTAAATGAAAATGAACTCAATAATTTTGCTGTCATCGATACATTGCTACGTCTGTCTGTGTTTCTTTTCTTCGGCTGCGGCTTTCAAACTGCATACAAAAGTATGAGGGGCCGTTAGGGACATTATTCAGAATTACCTCTTACATGTATAAGAGTGTTTCAGTAGTGTGTGTAAGAGTGTTTCAGTAGTGTGTGTGAGAGAAAAACATTTCAGTTGTTTATGTGAGAGCATTTCAGTAGTGTATGTGAGAGGTAATTCTGAATAATGTCCCTAACGGCCCCTCATACAAAAGGTCTTGTAAGGTTCAAAGTCTTGACAAGCGCTTCCTCCACACGACAAATGAAACAATTCTGGGGTCCCAAATTTTGCCGTTCTTTGGTGACAGTAGGCGTGTCGTCCTTAACTATGACATCATGTCATGTTCATGAGGAAGCTGAGTTTTGTGTCATACACGACTCCCTTAGCTGTCTCCAATTTTAACACACGAGCTAACTCGGCTAACATTAGCAGGTCTGGTGATGCACGTCATGTGACCTGCGGTGGCCTAGGATGGACAAACTAGATAATTCAGTTCAGAACAGATCACAACTATTCACTAAAATTCCCACAGCAAATAAATAAGAGTTCCTTCAGCTGCCTGACTTTATACATAACTTGCTATCTTCTGAACTCATTTTAAACAATAGAGAAAATGTAAAATACGATCTATTCAAGATGTTTCATTGACTCAGCTTATTTTAATACATCTAAAGGATGCAAATATTCTATGATGTGCATATTTCTTTTTTAAAGGACGTGTAAATGGGGATGTAAATGGTGCACTATGTAAAGTTATTTATGGGTAAGTTTACTATCTGTACCTTGTTTGCTATATCATTAAAACAAGTTTAAAAAGGTGCATTTAATTCTTACCACACTTACAGTCACCAATCTTTAAGCAAATTAATGACTTGCAATTAAGTGAAACATTTACAAACTGGATTACATTCTGGCAGAAAAATTGCATTTGTGTCCTAACATTGTGGTATTTTCTTCAGTAAATTTTAAATACGCAAGTGAGTAATAACCTGTGATTAATCAAGGTTAATCACAGCTCAAGAGTTTGAATAATCAGATTTTTTTTTTTTAATTATCACTTGACAGCCCTAATTTAATTATTTCTGATGAAATGACTTTTCCTTGGCTGCCAGTTGTTGTGTTCCGGAAGTGGGTGAATCGCCGTAACTTACTCGGCTGTCACTTCCGTTGTGTAGGTCGTGTTTTTTGTGGCTCAAATTTCCGTTGTGGCTTTAAATTACTGTGTTGTGTTGTTTTTCTTTGTTGTGGCTTTTGCAATCGTGCTGTGGCTGAACGTTTTTTTGTTGTAATTTATGAAATTGTCTTGTGGCATTTGTTATGACCTTCCTCGGCCACCATAGCTATCTGCCATTTTTGTTTTGATGAGGTCACAGATGGGCAAATCTATCGTTTAATGTCCCTGTTTTTAAAAGTGCTAAACTTTATATAAAGTCTGCGTTTTTTAAATGTAATGTTTTCCTTTTTCTAGTATTGATCAAATCGATCGATTTTCTTTTAAAACGATCTTCTTCCGGAAGGCAAACTTGTGGGGCACATATATTTGAGATTTAGGAATATAAATCGATTGATTGATATATACCCCTAATTGTCTTGATGCAACGATAGTATAAAAAGCTCTATTGTCTGACAAATGTATATCGTTTAAATCTTTTTTTTTTCCAAACAACCTTTCATAAAAAACATGTCAACATCATTCAACTTACTGCGTCATGTGATTAACGAAATCAATTTTTGTTATTGTGACTACAAAAATACAATTACCATTTAACTTCAACATAAAGACATCATAAGTCCATTCCAGGTGGTTAATATTATAGAGGCTAGTGTTTTTCATTCCTATCATTGTTCTCTGTTTGACTAGTTTCACTTTATCAAACCTTTACTAACATTCTACACTACAAAACAACAAAAGTAGTGATTTGTGCTCATATCGTATTGGATCAATCTTGGTATCGGCCAATACTCCAGGCTACAATATTGGTATTGTATTGGAAGCGAAAAAGTTGTATCGTGACAACCAGAGGTGGGTAGTAACGCATTACATTTACTCCGTTACATCTACTTGAGTAACTTTTGAGATAAATTGTAGTATTTTTAATGCAACATACTTTTACTTTTACTTGAGTATATTTATAGAGAAGAAACGCTACTTTTACTCCGCTCCATTTATCTACATTGAGCTCGCTACTCGTTACTGATTTTTATCGATCTGTTAATGCACACTTTGTTGGTTTTGGTTTGTCAGACAGACCTTCAAAGTAGGATCTATCGCATGCCTGCGTTTCACCAAATACAGTCACTGGTGACGTTTGACTCCGTTTCACCAATCAAACAGAGCCAGGCGGTCACATGATTAACTGCACATAAAGTTTCAGCGGCAAACAACAACAACAATGGCAGAGACAACAACGAACGCAAACACCCCTGGCCTCACATAAAATCGATGTTCATGCTTCAGACAACCAAAAAAACAGTCATGTAATGCGTTGTCATTTGTGTCTCCCCAAACAAGTGGACATTTCAGCTTACATGAACTCAACGTCAAATTTGAGGAAGCACATCGCGGTAAGTAACGTTAGTAGATATTTTCGCTGTCACCGTAGGCTGATGTTAGCTTCCCTGCTATGAATCACTGTCAAATGTACATCGTGTGGGGACATTTATTAACGCACTGCAGCCTCATAGACAGACAGACAGAGACACACACATGCACAGTCGCACACACACTCACGCATACATACAACCACCAATCAGAAGTGCAGAGTGTGTTCTGAGGTGCAGCCCACACCTATCAGTTTATGGTTTGTGTAAAGGCTAACTTATTATTTTCCTTTGTAATCTCTGCCTAATGTAAAGCGACTTTGGGTACTTAGAAAAGCGCTATATAAATCCCAGTTATTATTATTATTATTATTACTGAGCCTATGGTGCTGTTAAGTTATTGTGGCTCAATTTGCCTTTTTTATTTTTTATTTTAATGTATTATTATTAAATATATATTATTGTTTTAGTTGCTTTAGAGATATTCCTGGCTCTGAATTTGCTCATTGCTATTTTTATGTTTTTTGTGCATTATTTGTTGCCGTCATCATTAAACGAACAGGTTACTCGTCAGTTACTTGGTACTTGAGTAGGTTTTTCACAACATACTTTTTACTTTTACTCAAGTAAATATTTGGGTGACTACTCCTTACTTTTACTTGAGTAATAAATCTCTAAAGTAACAGTACTCTTACTTGAGTACAATTTCTGGCTACTCTACCCACCTGTGGTGACAACCCTTATATTTCTCCAACCAAGCGCTCCTGTTGGCTTCACCACAGAGCCTGATGTGTTCTGTGGATGGTTAGCGATTACATTGATTGCTGTTATTCGTGGCCATTTAATTTCCTGAAGTCTGAAAGCTGTGAGCTTCCGGTGACATTTTCCAATCCCGCCGGCGACAGGTCTCACGGCTGACTGACATGTCGGGAAACACTGCAGACAGGTAAGACGCCGTCACGTCACACGATCCCATTTACTTTATGCTTTCTCCAATGCTAAAACACTTGAACATGTTAATATGTTGACAGCTAGCTCAAGCCCTGCACAGCAGTTTAATACACACAAGCACACATGATGAGACCTAGCCACTAAACCAACTTAGAAAGAGAGAAGCGCCCTCTCTCACTCTCACTCTCATGTTCCGGCACATTGCGTTGGAACGATGAGAGCGGCAGGCAATCATCGCACATCTCTGCTGGCAAAATGAGGCCGAAATTGTTGGGAAAAGAAGGCCGTTTTGACAGGCGGGGTACGAAAACGCAGCGGCGATAGAATGTCAATGAGGCCTGAAAGTGGAAAGAAGGAGCGGCCTTGCGCCACACACACAAAATTGTATTAGGTGCCGGCTATTGGCTGACCCGGAATAACCTGCTGCAGCTACAAGAGGATTAGAAATACAAACGTACGGTCAAAATGTTGCCCGGAATTAACTGTAAACATCTTGTAGTAAATGAGTCCAAATACAGTGCACTTCTTTGCAGAAACCAGATAAAGTGGTACCACAGGATACGAATGCCCCAGCTTAAAATTTGTTCGGGATACCAACTGTCTCTCGGCTAATGGTTATGCTTTAGGTTGCAAGCAAAAACTTTTGTTACAAGCCTCCCCAAAGTTGGAGTGGCGCATGTCACCGTGAACCCTGTAAGATCAAACCAAAACATCTGGTTTCACTCCCTAGCATTGGCTTATAGCTAAACATCAAGACAACTGGCAATCCAGGCGATAGCTCCCGGACTCTGGCATGACTTGCACCAGTCCCTCCGTGACCTTGACTGTGTTGACTCCTTTAAAAAATATTTCAAGACTTCCATTTTTAGAAAAAGTTTTTGTGAATGGACTGTTTAACTTTTTTGTATTCACTTTTTTATACTTGTTATGATTTTCATGATGTTGCCCCTGTTGTTTTAACTTAATTGTTGTTTTAATTCAACTATGTTTTGTACAGCAGTTTGTGATTTGGTATTTGCAAAAAGCACTTTTACTTACTTACTTACTTACTTTGTTTATCCAAACATTGTACGGAAGAAAGTCAGTGTAAAGGACAGTGCTGAGAAGAAGTGGATGATAATCATTGAATTAAAGAAAGAAATCATCAAAAACATGACAGAGCGTGGAGCTAGCTGAATTGGTGAGGCAGTTGGAGCATGGCATTGATAGTCTGCGCCATACTGCAGCTGAATGAGTTGCTAACACTAGACAAGGACGTTAAAAAAATACCTAAACGGTGGACATTTATCCATAGCTGCTGATGGTGTGATTCACAGTGAAGCAGCTGGAAGGAATATTGTAGAAGTCCACTCTTCAAGGTAAATTCAGTACAATATTATTACATTGCTTTATAAAACTAATGTACCGTATTTTTCGGACTATAAGGCACACTTAAAATCCTTTAATTTTCTCAAAAATCGACAGTGCACCTTATAACCCGGTGCGCCTAATGTACGGTATAGTTCTGGTTGTGCTTATCGACCTCGAAGCAATTTTATTTTGTACATGGTGTAATGATAAGTGAGACCAATAGATGGCAGTCATACATAAGAGATACTTGTAAACTGCATGATTACACCAGTAAACAACACCAAAACTTTAAATGTTCCATTGGGAATATAGAACATTACACACGGCGCTCAAAAATCTGTAAAAATGTTTTTAGTACAACGCTTGATGGATTGTCGGCGCATTAAAACATACGAGTATTATTATGGTGCGTGTATAAGGACCGCAAAAGGGCACCTACTAGCAGACATGTTGCCTGGCGTTTTGTTTCGCACTATTATGCAAAACCAAATTTCTTACCTTCTGGTACCAGCTGATGTGTATTTGGGATCTGCATAAGTCCTGAAATGTGCACGCATCCGCCATTGTAGTCCGTGTCGACACCGTAGTCATAAGCTTTTGCTTTTTCTCTACCTCATCTTCCGCTGTTGCCATTTCTAATATAAAGTAGCGTAGAGTTCTAACTTATATCTGTCAGTAGACAGTAAACTGTAGTGGGTTTACATAACTCACCCACAGAACTTCAGGTATTAGAGGGTTCCGGTCGGACGTTTTTTCACGGGACACATTTCCGGCGTTGATGTTGCATTATTGAGCCACGGATGAGAAGATGCTGCTCTGTTATTGATTGAAGTAAAGTCTGAATGTCATTTAAACAGTTAGCTCCATATTTTCACACTTCTTCCACCCCCGTCCTTGCATGCTCCACCGCTACAACAAAGATGACAGGGAGAAGACGCTGTCGAAGGTGAGCCACATAGGTAAGACCGCCCATAAAACGGCGCATCCTGAAGAGATGCTCAGAAAGCTATTTGAAAATGGTTTGTAAAACATAATCTATGCAACACTTTCACCAAAGAACCACCATCACATGCAATGTGGATCACAAGATAGTGTGATCATAGTATGACCCCTTTAATGCGGTGTGCCTTTTGTATGAAAATAGACCTGAATAGACCTGCTTATCGGCAGTGCCCCTTTTAATCCGGTGTGCCCTATGGTCTGAAAAATACGGTAGTTGTTTTTACTACATTTTATTATTTTGTTTTTTATACAAGATTTCCTATCTAAAAGTTTGTTTTTCTTTTAAAATGCATGTTACATGTTACAATGATGTTGTTTTGAGGGCCAAGCACTAGTTAAACTGCTTTTAATCCATTTCAATGGGCAACGCTGTTTTGCAATAAAAACATTTTGTGGTACGAGCTGCGTCACAGAACCAATTAAACTTATATTGAGGTGCCACTGTACTTTGTTGTCTAAACAAAAAAAATATGGTTTCATGTATTGTCAAAAATTTGGGACACTCCATGTACAGTGCAGTTCCTCTGGTACAAATTGTTAAAGCTTTTGGGGGTTTTTTTTGGGAAAGTTTTCCCCCAAACTTTTGACCCAGTTTTTATCAATCAATCAATCAAAGTTTACTTATATAGCCCTAAATCACGAGTGTCTCAAAGGGCTGCACAAGCCACAACGACATCCTCGGCTCAGATCCCACATCAGGGCAAGAAAAACTCAACCCAATGGGAGGACAATGAGAAACCTTGGAGGGGACCGCAGACAAAAAAGACAACAAATCAAACACCTCACACAGTTTTTCCAACTGGGGAAAAATGCACCTCAAAATGTTCAAGAGTTATTAAAATTCTATTTTTGCTAGCCAAGATTTACAGTCCATTTTATTTGTAATGTTTGTTTACCTTTTTAGGATGATTAAAATTGTATTATATGAATAAATAAAAAAAATAAGTTATTTAGCTTTAAATGGGTCATTACATGGTTTTTATTAAATATTATAATAACATTAGAGCTTAAATTGTTCTCAAAATAGTGTAGACAATGATATCGTATATCAGCAATAAATTGTGAGACAATATAGTCCAGCAAAATGTGTAATGGACCCCAGCCTATATTAAGGGACATAAAAATGTAAATGTGCCAGATTGTAGCCAGAGTTTAATTTCCATCCATAGTCCCCGATCAGTATACAACTTTAAAGACATATGTATTACATGTTGATGCAATCTTGACGATATATACAATATACATGATATAAATTTGGCCGATGATTGAGATTTTAATATTATCGTTATATATCGTGAAAGGACACGACCAATGTAGCATTATCGCTAGCATGTAATGTCCCTTCACAGTACAAAGCCACTTTTAAGTCAGTAATCCTCACCTCAATGGCAACAAATGAACTAAATGTATCCCAAGTACCCTTATCACTGGTGGACAAGGAATAGCTAAACAAGCTACACTACACACCGTAGGAGGATATGCCAACCGCTAACTGCATGCTTGAGCTCTTGGGTGTAAACAAAGGATTGATACAAACATCGACAGTAACGATATCAAGTATAGTATCAGTATATGGTCGGTACTACCCTGGTTAGATCAATAGTTTTTATTATCACATAATATTTTGTCGTTGTTGTTATTGTTTACTAACTCAGGAAATAAATCCATGGACACAGGAGGATTTAAAGGACAAAAACCAAAGGTAGCCAGAAGTAGAAAATAATTTAGATATTTAATTGATATTGTTACACCGCCATCCTGTGTTTTTGTCTGATCCCAAATGTGTAGTATCGCCCCAAAGTATTGATAAGTGTACAAACAACAGGAGAATAATGGCTTATTACTATTGTAAAGAAGTGTTGAATGTGTTACCCTTGGGTCGCATGGTGATGCGCGGGTCATTCTTCCACATACTTGCCAACCCTCCCGGATTTCCCGGGAGACTCCCGAAATTCAGCGCCTCTCCCGAAAACCTCCCGGAAGAAATTTTCTCCCGAAAATCTCCCGGAATTCAGCCGGAGCTGGAGGCCACGCCCCCTCCAGCTCCATGCGGACCTGAGTCCAGTTTGCGCACACAAGGAGATGAAGCAGAAGAACGAGACCGTAGTCGAAGAGCGCAGGGGAGACACTTCTCCAGGGCCGATGTATGCTCGGGGCAACACCCTTCACCTTACCCGGCAGTGACTCTCCACAGCGGACAACTTTAGGGTGAATGATGAGTCCAGCGATTAGTTGCAAATCTTGCTTTATTGATTGCTTGCACACAGCCAATCCAACACAAAACCAACTAGTCCCTCCCCGCACTCACGCTACCGCTCCCTCTCTTCTCTCGCCCACACACTCACTGACGTCACTCACCTCACATGCTGTCACCTATTAAAGGGCCACACACACACATGCTCTACTCTCATAACACACAGTACAGTTAGTAGAACAACTGTGTTTTCATTACTGTGTATTTGATAGGTGCCATTGCCCCGGAATTGTATTGCATTGTACTTTCAAGTACAACAATGAGTAGATGAGTGTTATGTGTGTGTGTGTATATGTGTAAATAAATGAACACTGAAATTCAAGTATTTCTTTTATTTATATTTATAATAAAATAAATAAATATATATATATAGCTAGAATTCACTGAAAGTCAAGTATTTCATACATATATATATATATATATATATATATATATATATATATATATATATATGAAATACTCGAGTTGGTGAATTCTAGCTGTAAATATACTCCTCCCCTCTTAACCACGCCCCCCAACCAGGCCCCGCCCCACCCCCGACCACGCCCCCCACCCCCCACCTCCCGAAATCGGAGGTCTCAAGGTTGGCAAATGATAAATGATAAATGGGTTGTACTTGTATAGCGCTTTTCTACCTTCAAGGTACTCAAAGCGCTTTGACACTACTTCCACATTTACCCATTCACACACACATTCACAAGTATGTTCTTCCAAGATGCAGCAGGAACTCTGGAGGCAAGGTGCAGGTAAGACAGTGATTTATTATCTATAAATCAGTCAACGTACCAACAAACAAAACAAAGCAAGCGTGCCGATGGCACGGGGAGCTAAGGCAAAACTTAGCACAGGAATCAAAAGCATGGGTGACAAACGTAATGTTGCTCGAAGCAAACAGGACAGCCAGACCGAGTGTGGCGAAAGGCAGGAATAAATAGCTCTCTGATTAGTGCCCGGGAGCAGGTGAGCGTTCCAATCACTAATAAGAGGTACGTGGAAATAATCAGCACCCATGACAACCAAGAAACACAAACCCAGAGGTGCTGAAACAGAACTAAGAGAGTCTTAAACTAAAACAAAACAAGATCCGGGCAACGGATCATCACAGAATTGGTTCTATTGTCATTCATATGCTAAATAATACATATATATATATATACATCATTTTTGCAGGAGGCTGCTATATGTATATCTCAAAATGGATTTTAGGCCATATCACACATCCCTACTAGCATATCTTACAAAGCAACTTGACCACAATTGCATGCACATTTAACGAGTGTCACTGTTGCACAACTCCATTGAAGAGAGTGAAAACTGTTTTTTACGTCTCATCTTTTAGTGACTTTGCTAGTGTAGTGGTTCACATAGCATAGTCAGCTTGAACCGTGAACAGGATAAACAGGATGTCAAATGATTGATGGGCAGATGCTTTTACAATCAAACCCCTGCATGATGAGCTTTTTTCCTCAGCGAAGAGTCTTAATAGCTCTCTTAATGCCGTCATGGTTTTTAGTCAAACACTCTTATCTGGACAGACCCCATTTTCTTAATCTACTCAACTCTAGTTTGCTTGCGATGTTTCCGCTCCACCTCACAGCGGGGAGTAGGAATATGTGCTCCCTTAGTTGAGCGCCGGGTGTAACAATTACATTCATTTGACATTAATTAAGCAGAATCAAATTAAAAGACTGAGTTGTTCCTCCGAGGAAAGCGTAATTGGAATATCCCAGCCGTCATAATGGCTAGCGCAATTAAAGAGGTATTAGCCGAGCAGCGTCCCTATCAGTCAGTCAGGAATGACGGCGGACAAGCAAGTGTTGATCCAGGCTCTCACGACGTTAATGTCGCTTTAAAGGCTTCTGGATGTTTCCCATCACAGAGAGCTTGTCTTAATGATAGATGCCGACGCAAATAGCGGATGCAAAACATGAGCGTGCCTCGTAGGTTTGTCATCGCCATCATCGATGGAAATTGAAATCTAGGTTGTGTCCATCAGTGAGTCTGGTCACGATGCAGTAGAGTCAAATGAGCCAAAACACAATCATGTTGCCTGATTTTGCACCGTATCTAAAAGCTGTAGATGAGCGCCACTGCGAGATGATGAAGTTCAGGCAAACAAATTAAAGTCAAAAATGATCTAAGATACAGGTCAAGTCCACGTACGTCGACAACAAGAATTGTGTTGCAGTGTGCTGCATTTGTATTAACCCCTATCTGGCTTCTCTGGAGATATTATATATAATTCAACCAGAGGCAAGAGATGGGGAAAATGAAAAATTGATTGGAAGAAGGCTCAGTGCAGATTATTTTTCTGTAGGTATGATTCCCAGAACGCGTCCTCAACGCGTTTTCATGTATTTAATTAGTCTGACTTCTCAAATAGTTAGATTTTTTTGTATTTTCACACCTACATGTGAAGTCCAAGCGTCCATGCACTCTCTCTCATGCGACTATTGGTCATACGCCATGTAACTCCCGTACACTGGAGGGCGCGCAGATAAATGTATTGCTTTTCCGGTTGATCGATTACGTCAAACTAGACATCTGTAGCTCCTCGCTCTGTAGTACCTGATGGCAGCTGTAACATTGGCACAGATTACAAATATTATGTCTCTAATGGCTATGCTGGTGTTAAATGGCAGACAGCATCAAGAAATGATCTTAGATTTTTTTAATGTATTTATTTATTTATTTATTTATTAATATATATAATAATGATAATTATTATTATTACTATTTATTTAATTATTTTTTTTTTTAATATATTCTATTAATATTTTTTTTATTTTTTTCCCCCTCCCTCAGGGGGGGAACTCGACGGGGAGGTTGCTGGTTGTTCCATCTCCATCGTTGGGGTCCCTGCGGGTGGGGTGGGTGGTTCCCGTGGTCCCGTGCTGGGTGGTCCTGCGGTGGCCGATTTGGGTGGGGTGGCCTCGCCGCGCTCTCATGGGGTTGGGGGGTAGGCTTGTGGGGGGCCGGTTGCCGGTGGGGCGCGGGCGGTCTTCCCGTCCGGTTGCGGGGGTCTCTGGGACCCCCGGGCGGGGCGTCCCGCCTTTCTGCCCGTGTGGGGTGTGGTCTTTTGCTGGCTTGGGGTCTGGCTGTCCCCTGCTTTTCTCGTGCCTTGTCCACCGGGTGTGTCTGTCTGCGGCCTGCTGCTGGGTCTTATGAGCGGCGCGGTGGGCCTGGCTCTGGGGTTCCTGTCGCTGGCCGGCCTGGCTGCGTGGGGGTGGTGGTCCCTGGTTCCCTGGGCGCCACACCTACTGTTTGTGGGTTGGGCTCTCTGGGAGGCTGGGACCGTACTCTGGCTCCCACACACACTGGGAGTCAAATATATTGTACATACAAATTCACATATACTCACATACATACATACTTACATACATGCATACATACATACATACATACATACATACATACATACATACATACAAACCCCGTTTCCATATGAGTTGGGAAATTGTGTTAGATGTAAATATAAATGGAATACAATGATTTGCAAATCCTTTTCAACCCATATTCAATTGAATGCACTACAAAGACAACATATTTGATGTTCAAACTCATAAACTTATTTTCTTTTTTGCAAATAATAATTAACTTAGAATTTCATGGCTGCAACATGTGCCAAAGTAGTTGGGAAAGGGCATGTTCACCACTGTGTTACATGGCCTTTCCTTTTAACAACACTCAGTAAACGTTTGGGAACTGAGGAGACACATTTTATAAGCTTCTCAGGTGGAATTCTTTCCCATTCTTGCCGTTGTGGTATTTCAGGCTTCATAATGCGCCACACATTTTCAATGGGAGACAGGTCTGGACTACAGGCAGGCCAGTCTAGTACCCGCACTCTTTTACTATAAAGCCACGTTGATGTAACACGTGGCTTGGCATTGTCTTGCTGAAATAAGCAGGGGCGTCCATGGTAACGTTGCTTGGATGGCAACATATGTTGCTCCAAAACCTGTATGCACCTTTCAGCATTAATGGCGCCTTCACAGATGTGTAAGTTACCTATGTCTTGGGCACTAATACACCCCCATACCATCACAGATGCTGGCTTTTCAACTTTGCGCCTATAATCCGGATGGTTCTTTTCCTCTTTGGTCCGGAGGACACAACGTCCACAGTTTCCAAAAACAATTTGAAATGTGGACTCGTCAGACCCCAGAACACTTTTCCACTTTGTATCAGACCATCTTAGATGAGCTCAGGCACAGCGAAGCCGACGGCGTTTCTGGGTGTTGTTGATAAACGGTTTTCGCCTTGCATAGTAGAGTTTTAACTTGCACTTACAGATGTAGCGACCAACTGTAGTTACTGACAGTGGGTTTCTGAAGTGTTCCTGAGCCCATGTGGTGATATCCTTTACACACTGATGTCGCTTGTTGATGCAGTACAGCCTGAGGGATCGAAGGTCACGGGCTTAGCTGCTTACGTGCAGTGATTTCTCCAAATTCTCTGAACCCTTTGATGATATTACGGACCGTAGATGGTGAAATCCCTAATTTCCTTGCAATAGCTGGTTGAGAAAGTTTTTTCTTAAACTGTTCAACAATTTGCTCACGCATTTGTTGACAAAGTGGTGACCCTCGCCCCATCCTTGTTTGTGAATGACTGAGCATTTCATGGAATCTACTTTTATACCCAATCATGGCACCCACCTGTTCCCAATTTGCCTGTTCACCTGTGGGATGTTCCAAATAAGTGTTTGATGAGCATTCCTCAACTTTATCAGTATTTATTGCCACCTTTCCCAACTTCTTTGTCACGTGTTGCTGGCATCAAATTCTAAAGTTAATGATTATTTGCAACAAAAAGAAAAGGTTTATCAGTTTGAACATCAAATATGTTGTCTTTGTAGCATATCCAACTGAATATGGGTTGAAAAATATTTGCAAATCATTGTATTCCGTTTATATTTACATCTAAAACAATTTCCCAACTCATATGTGTCATGACTAGGACTGTGGCTTGGTTTGTTCTCCCGAGGTGCAAGTGAATTGGACTGGTCAAGGCTTGAAGGTGGGTACATGATTTATTTAAACTATCAAAAAAAGGAATAAACGAAAAGCGCGCACAGGGGCGGAGGTACAAAACTAGACTATAAACACAAAACTTGCGCATTGGCAGAAACTATGAACAATTAAACAAAACACTAACTGTGGCTTAATAAACAAAAACTTACATGGCATGGACATGAAGTGCGCAGAGGTGGGCAGAGTGTGACAGGGGGCATAAATGTGAGGATGTCGTCAGGACGAACAACAGAAAATGAAAAGCTTAAATAACACAGACATGATTAACGAAAACAGGTGCGTGACTCAAAACGTGAAACAGGTGCGTGACGTGACAGGTGAAAACTAATGGTTGCTATGGTGACAAACAAGAGTGCACAATGAGTCCAAACGTGGAACAGGTGAAACTAATGGGTAATCATGCAAACAAGACAAGGGAGTGAAAAGCCAGAAACAAAACAAAACATGACTTAAAACAAAACATGATAACACAGACATGACAGAGCCCCTCCCTTAAGGACAGATACCAGATGTCCATAAAAAAATTAACAAGAGTCATGGGAGGGCGGGAGGGGGACATGGCGGTGGGTCGCCAGACCACGTGTCCCCGTATCCACCGGGGCAGAGTTAGGTGGCGGCGGCGAGTGGAACGCCGCTGCAGCAGGCGAGGCGGGCGCCCAGGGAATGGCCACATTCGTGGCCGACTGGGAGGTGGGCGCACTTGGCGTGGCGGGCGACCAGGTAGCGGCCATATCCGTGGCCGACGAGGAGACAGGCGCGTCGTCATCTTTGCAGGCGTTGAAGCTCGGCGTGGTGAGTCAGGCGGCGAAGCTCGGCGTGGCGCATCAGGCAGCGGGTCTTGGTCTTGGCGTGGGGCTTGGTCTTGGTCTTGGCGTGGGTCTTGGTCTTGGTCTTGGTCTTGGCGTGGGCCTTGGCGTGGGTCTTGGTCTTGGCGTGGGTCTTGGTCTTGGCCTTGGCATGGCGGGTCTTGGTCTTGGTCTTGGCATGGCGGGTCTTGGTATTGGCATGGCGGGTCTTGGTCTTGGTCTTGACATGGCGGGTCTTGGTCTTGGCATGGCGGGTCTTGGTCTTGGTCTAGGTCTTGGCATGGCGGGTTTTGGTCTAGGTCTTGGCATGGCGGGTCTTGGTCTTGGCATGGCGGGTCTTGGTCTTGGCATGGCGGGTCTTGGTCTTGGTCTTGGCATGGCGGGTCTTGGTCTTGGTCTTGGCATGGCGGCACTTGGCGTCGTGGAGCTGCGACTGGCGGCACTTGGCGTCGTGGCGCTGCGACTGGCGGCACTTGGCGTCGTGGAGCTGCGACTGGCGGCACTTGGCGTCGTGGAGCTGCGACTGGCGGCACTTGGCGTCGTGGAGCTGCGACTGGCGGCACGTGGCGTGGTGGGTCTTGGTCTTGGACTTGGCGTGGAGGGTCTTGGTCTTGGACTTGGCGTGGAGGGTCTTGGTCTTGGACTTGGCGTGGAGGGTCTTGGTCTTGGACTTGGCGTGGAGGGTCTTGGTCTTGGACTTGGCGTGGAGGGTCTTGGTCTTGGACTTGGCGTCGTGGAGCTGGTGCTAGCCTTGGTGCGGCGATAGGGGCTAGCCGTGGAGCTGCGACAGGTGCTAGCCGTGGAGCTGCGACAGGTGCTAGCCGTGGTGCTGCGACAGGGGCTAGCCTTGGCTCTGGTGCTAGCCTTGGTGCTAGCCGTGGTGCAGCTACTGATGCTAGCCTTGGTAAAGGTGGAGGTGGCCTAGCTGGGGGTTGCGGCTTGGCATGGTAAAAGACCGGTGGTGGTGGCTGTGCTGGAGGCTGTGGCTTGGCAGGTCGGAAGATTGGTGGTGGCGGCCGTGCTGGAGGCTGTGGCTTGGCATGGTGATGCAGAGCCACCCCACCTGAACAATTCCCAGCCCTAGCCCCCCCCTCAAGGGGCGGATACCAGACGCGCTCCCTGCGGTCTGGAACTCCCTCTAGGGGTGGGCGGAGGGAGGACAGGAGGGGGGCCGAAACTTCCCCTTTATTTTGGCCACAATGTTTTTTTTTATCCCCCACCTGGGGTTGTGTGGGCGGAAAAAAAGAAAAAAATTGTGACGGGGGCAGGACTTGAGTCTTGGGGGGCGGGGCATGAGTCTTGGGGGGCGGGGCATGAAATTTGGGACGTGGCTTGGACTGATTAGACCTAATTTCTAAAAACATGTTTTGATAATGTTTTATCAAAGACATGGCATTAGAGTTTTTAGCTGGAGGCGGGTGATCTAACGAAAAAGTATTGAAAAAAAAATCCTGGGCTGTGATGTCATCCTGGGGAAGCCGGGCAGACTGCTGCTTGCTTCCGCCCGGAGGGGGAGGGGCTTGTGGGAGCGGCGTGTCCTGCAGGCTCGCGGAAGTCTTTCCTCGTCCTCTGCGACGTTTCCGGGACGGGAGCGACGCGCCAATGTCGTGGGTCCACACGGAGTTTATTGGCACCAGTCTTCCATTTGGCCCCCACATCATATCTCTGCGCTCCACGGAGGAGTAGCGCAGCGTTTCCTCCTCCATCGCGCGCAGGACCGCCCATGTTCCCTCGTCAAAATTGTCCAAATGTCTTGCGGGAGAACTTTTTAGCTGACGACATCTGTCATGACTAGGACTGTGGCTTGGTTTGTTCTCCCGAGGTGCAAGTGAATTGGACTGGTCAAGGCTTGAAGGTGGGTACATGATTTATTTATACTATCAAAAAAAGGAATAAACGAAAAGCGCGCACAGGGGCGGAGGTACAAAACTAGACTATAAACACAAAACTTGCGCATTGGCAGAAACTATGAACAATTAAACAAAACACTAACTGTGGCTTAATAAACAAAAACTTACTTGGCATGGACATGAAGTGCGCAGAGGTGGACAGAGTGTGACAGGGGGCATAAATGCGGGGATGTCGTCAGGACAAACAACAGAAAATGAAAAGCTTAAATAACACAGACATGATTAACGAAAACAGGTGCGTGACTCAAAACGTGAAACAGGTGCGTGACGTGACAGGTGAAAACTAATGGTTGCTATGGTGACAAACAAGAGTGCACAATGAGTCCAAACGTGGAACAGGTGAAACTAATGGGTAATCATGCAAACAAGACAAGGGAGTGAAAAGCCAGAAACAAAACAAAACATGACTTAAAACAAAACATGATAACACAGACATGACAATATGGAAACGGGGTTTGTACATACATACATACATACATACATACATAGGTACCTACGCTCCCACATACATAGACAAATACAGTACATATCTACATACTCAAAGTTCGTACATCCACACGCACATTCATTGTACAAACATACACATACTGTACATATACATTCACTGTACAAACACATATACACAATCTGTACATATGCATACATACACTCATGCACATAATCACGTTTCATCAAACATATATTAACGTTGTTGCCCTAGGGTAAACTGGGTATAACACATGGCACACTGACAAAGCTTAACCTATTGTTACTATAACAATCTACAAGGTTGCTTCTCTTTCTTGTCCTCCATTTTTCTGCATTCTTTCGTATCTCTAGTTATCATTACGTATATGTATTGTTGCATTTAAACAACTGTATTGCTGATAATAAAGGTAAATTATTGGTATTGTTCATTATCAATAGCGCTATTTCTATTGGTATCTGTATTGCTCCATTTGTAGTGTAATAATGCTCATTGTCATTTCTGTATTATTTTTTATTTTCACTAACTGCTTATTTGCTATCACTTTTACCATCATATTTGTACATGTCGTATTTGCTGATGTTGCTCTATTGTTGTTGTTGTTATTGTTGTGTTTGCTGTTGTTGTTTTTTTCTCTCTGTCTAATCCCCCTCTTGTCCACACAATTTCCCCCTCTGTCTTCCTTTTTTTCTCTTTCTATCCCCTCCTGCTCCGGCCCGGCTGCACCAAATGATAATATAAATACATTTAATAAAGTCAAATACAAATAAGGCAACAAGAGAATTATCCTACACTTCTCTTTTGTAAAGTAAATCTGAACAGCCGAAATGGGCATCTACATCAACTATATGATTTGCCTGAGAAGCTGGACAGTACTAAAAAAAAAAAAAAAAAAAAAAAAATAAAATAAAATAAAAAGTCGTAGTTGTCATTACCAAATCTGGAGGTGTTGAAATCCATCCATTCTTCCGCTTTTTGGAGGTCGGGTTGCGAGGGCAGCAGCCTAAGCAGAGAAGCCCAAAATTCCCCTCTCGCTATATAAAATCGCAAATTCTAATCTTTAGCATGTCAATGGCAAATCTTGTGTAAATTAACATTTTCAAAAGTACAGCATTACTGTACTTTCGAGTGCCTCCTTATTGCTGTGTTGACATGGAAAATTGTAACATTACCAATTGTAACATTACCAATCCGTCATGTAACTTCTTCCCGGAAGTGAAAACCAGAGGTGGTCAACCAAGCCAAGATTCTCTTGTGCAACAAGCAGCGCGCAAACTATCTGAGTACAAAAGAGGCTTAAATCTTTCTGCAAAAAGCAGATACGAGCCAAAAATCTAACTATGCAATGGAATAGATCCCTATACTTTATCGAAAAAAAAGATTTGTCGATTATACGTTGGTCGCGTTACCAGACATATCGAACTATTGTGCTACAGACATCATTCTACACGACAAAACAGATGAAAACTTGGAAAAGCATGGAGGTCTACAACTTCTTTGTATGTGGCTGGGTCAAGTAAATTGCTATCGAGACTCTCCCAGATAAATAAATATGCATCGTTTTTGCTCGGGTAAAGTTGCATTTCATGATTTAACTTTGCATCGACTGTTGTTTGTTGCTGTTGCACGCAAAGTCACAAGTATGCATGTTTTCCTTTCTTAATGTGAATATAACTATGGATGTCAAGCAGATGATCTTTCAGCACAGATGTGCTGAAAGATTCATTAATGATTTTTGCCTTTGGTAAAAGCTGAACTCCCTTAGGTTTTTGCTCACATTTGTTTTATTTTATATAAACTCCCTGAGTTAGTGCTTTTCGAAACATTCATAGCAAACGTGTGTTTAAGAAATACAAATATAGGCCATAAGGTGAACCAGGAAAAAGTGTCTAGAAAGTGATTTTCGTCCCCACGTCTGGGAACTACTCTTTTTTTGCATTTTTGCATAGACAATGCCATTGTGGACATTAGGTTAAAAGTTATCCGCAAAATATCCTGGTGTTTTTTTTTTAGAGCCATAAATGTATAAAAATGGGAATGACAAAAAACGAAAATCTTATGCAGCTGTTTTTTCTTGTAAATGTATTTGCATTCATTCTGGAAACAGAATCTCTCTCACAAATTGACATTAATACATATACCTAACATTTGAGACAAGTATTTTAGCGTTGGTATACTTTAATTTATTTTTTCAATTTGAATTTAAACCATGAAACATACAAAAAAAATGGAGAAAAAAAAACCGCTTCAAAATAAGTGAATAGCAACCTGTGGGTTTCACTATGTAAAGCGCTTTGAGTCACTAGAGAAAAGCGCTATATAAATGTAATTCACTTCACTTCACTTCACTGTACAATTGAACATACACATGGTACATTTTACTAAACAATGATGTTTTATACATTAAAAATGTCAGTATATACTGTGTTATAAGAGGAAATAACAAATAAAATAAAATAAAGAACATTTTGGCCCAAAATGGCTGACATCAATCAAAAATATCGAATAATGCCGAAAAATGGAAATACAACAAAAACTGCATTTCAGTTTAGAATCTGTACACAATATGGTACAGAACAATATTTACATGAACAAAACAATGTGTTGATGTCACAGCAAGTATTGAGTATTTTTTTAAATAAATGTTTTTATTATTTTGTCTTAACTTTGCACATTGTTAAAGCCCTATCTCAAAAATTGTTGGATAGATTTTCCTCAAATTTGGCACAAACTCAAACTATGATTATTATTAAAAGAAATTAAGGTCAAGTGCACTGTAACCTCACATTCTATTTTTAAAGTATTTAACTTAAGTAACTAAAAAAAAAAGAAATAGTAAAATACTCCGAGGGATTTTTCTCAAATGGGGCAAAAACTCAACCGTATTTAAAAACATTTGTCGTAGCTGGTTCATTCTCAGCACCTCCTGATTAACAATTATCCTTTGGCGGATGATCCTCCCGCAGAATATGTTGTAGCTGGCATCAAAGGTTGGTTCACTTCTGAAAACTGGCCTAAAAATAAAAGATGATTAAATGGTTTGTATGTGTGTGTGTGTGTGTGTGTGTGTGTGTGTGTGTGTGTGTGTGTGTGTGTGTGTGTGTGTGTGTGTGTGTGTGTGTGTGTGTTTACCTGCTGGAAACGTTTCTGCCTGTGAAAGATGGTCCCTCTGCCGTTTGCCTCCCACAGTAATTCTCTTGTCCGTTTTCTTGCAAATGATACAAATGTCAGGGAGCACAAGGCCAGCAGAACCGATAGGCAGGCCCGTCTTCGATCTTAGTCTTTTCTTTGGAATGTCACTTGTCGAGCCTGAAGCGTTGTCCGATGCCACAAACTCATCTTGAACCACATCCAGTCGATTGGCCAGTTTTCCGGTAGAATCCAAACGCTTCTTATCAATGAACCGCCGGTAACAAGTCGGGTGAAGCCCAGCGTCATCAGGAATATCTTTAAATTCAACATCGATGCAGGATGTGAATGTTCTTGGCTACTTTATGAGACTCGCCATCACAACAAAGCCACCGTTTTAAACAATTCCTGTAAGTATCCCACCTTCTGATAGTGAAATCATTCACCTCTTCATTCCTAACAGACGTAACATGCATGTAGCATATTTTGTTGTTCTTTTTTCAAACTTTTTTAAGATGTTTTAGAGTATTTTCCTCTGACATCACCATTTTGGATCTGCGCGGCTACCCGATTGGTTGAATGTGAAGCACGTGACAAAAACGTCACCTCTTGAGACGAAAATATTGTTAAGCCACGCAAGAAATAGTCCTGACTTTAAACACTAATTTAAAAAAATTGCCTTGATGTCCAGTGGAGAACTATTTTTTTCCTCATTGAAAACCAAAATATATTTTTTAAGAACCAAAAATTATTTAGTGCCCAGACATGGGAATGAGATGAAACGAAAAATGGGTTCACCTTACGGCCTAATAATATCAAGATAATACTCAAATGTGAAATAATATACTGTACATTAGAAGTATATCGAGTAAACCTTTAACGAAGTGACCATCGCAAACTTGTGCATTCTTCGACTCTGCTCCCTTGGACTGGAGCACGTGCTGCTTTTCTCTTGTTTCTCGTTTCGTGAAATCTTGCACTTTCTACCCTTTTTGATAACCTCTCGAGGATCTCTGAGGAAACGTTTATCCTTTTTGCGATTTGAATGATTCGTACTGTTACGATCTGTTAGGCTAGGCCATTCTTTGTTTAGTTTGTGGGTGTTTTTTCTGTTTTTGGTTTACTTCCTTTCTTGTGCTCTATTTTGTTTCCACTTCCTGTTCTGGTTGTATGGTCCCTGCACTAGCTTCACACTGCTTCTTAGTGCTGTCTTCATCACCTGGGGGTGATTAGGATAAGGTTTATCACCTGCTTCTAATCATCACCTGAACAGTATTTAAGCCAGTGACATTTATTTCTTAATGTGGGATCATTGTCTCGTTTCTTGGAGGAATGATCACGGTTAGTAGCATTTTTTTTTTTTTTTTACTTTTTGTTTTGTATTTTTTTTATTGTCTAGCTCTCTCTAGCTGGTTCTTTCATGCACAGTCTCAATGTGCTTTTTTGTGCATACCCCTGTGGCACTCTACTTTGGATTTTGTACTTTTGGATATTAAACACTCCTAAACCTGCAAGCTGCCTGCTGTGTTCTGCCTTTTGAGGTCACGGCCTCGACTAAAAAGAACATTCCTGACAGCTCCAGCTGAGTCTGCCTTGAGTGCTTGACTGCTTATTTCCCAGCCAAGTGTTTGAGCCAGTGTAAGTCTGCAACCGGATGTGACACAACGTACAATAAATGTAACCAAATATGGCACTGTTTGATTTTGTGTTAATCGATACCCGGTAGCACTGACGGACTTCATTCGCTACCTATAAAAGTATTCAGTACCCATACTTAGATGCCTGTGCTAATCTTTTTTATACAAATACGTCACATGACGGTATTTATGCTAAACCCCAAATCTGCTGTAACTTAACAATGTAGAGCTAGATCAGCGGTAAATTTGGTACAAATCATTGGGGAACACAATTTGAGTAAGGATTCAACACTGATTTGATTAGAAAAAAAGTCTTATTTTGTTGCTTCGATGATTCGCTTAATGAGTAAAATACACGGACATTGTGTGCGCAAGACTGCTCCAATAAAGCTCTGCACCTATTAGTGAGGTAGGTCGCGCTGCGGTGATGTGGCCTGTATGTTTGTGTGTGTGTGTGGCGGGTAAAGCGGAGTGCCGAGAGATGGCTCAACAACAACAAAAACACGAAGTGGAAAGAGAACAAAGAGCCCAAAGAAGATGAGACAAAGTGTC
Organism: Nerophis lumbriciformis; assembly: GCF_033978685.3. Classification (NCBI taxonomy): domain Eukaryota; kingdom Metazoa; phylum Chordata; class Actinopteri; order Syngnathiformes; family Syngnathidae; genus Nerophis; species Nerophis lumbriciformis. The sequence goes on from NC_084581.2 coordinate 7,553,076, forward strand.
AAAGGTTTTGCCATCAATTCAAAGTGAAAGACACTTGTGTTGAAATGTTTGCACTGTCAAAGCATGCATTTCACAGTAGCACTGCATCAAGAATAAAACTTTAAAAGTACTCAACAAGCAAAATCAAGATTAAGGTATTAGTAAGCAGCTAACACCTTTTTATGTTTGACTTGCATACATAATGTTTTATTCAAGCACATGAGCCCTGTAAGCATACAGTTTGTATATTACTGCTAACAATGTATTGGTCAAAAAATCAAACACCATTGCTCCAAATATTACATTTTCAAACATGTATGTTGAATTGTTAAATATGTCACTCAATTTACCATACTTTATCAGCGAGTCTTTTGTTAGATTTTCTTTATTCATTATCTATTACTTGTTTTTTCTTTTTTTATATAGGAAATATATATAGTGATGCTCCCGTGGTAATGTGTTTGTGTTTATAAGATGTAAGAGTGAAGGTCATTAGAAAAATCCTTGTTTATTTTAAGTCATTCAACTATTTTCCCTAGAAGACATGTTTAGGCTGTAAAGTGTGTTTTATTCAATCACTTGATTAATTGAACAAGTTCATCAATAGATTGCACGGTTACTAAACTAATCGATAACTGTAGCCCGAGCAAGGTTGGTTGGCCGCCATTAAGAAAACGTCTTAGCACTTAGTAAATAATTGTCCATAGGCATTAAGCATGTTTTCTTATGATTATAAAACTTTTGTATACTCTAACACGTATGCTTGCATGACCTTCAAAACATTTTGTCTATAACACGTAGGGGGAGCCACAAATGGGTGTCCTGCCCACCCCCGTGCAGCAGGTTAGCATGTTGTCATAACAGTGTGGGTTATATGCTCACAGGAACATATTGTTTGTGGTCTAAATAAAGTTTCTGCTTCCTCACACTGCAGAAGAAAAGACGGGTGTTGCGGGTTCGCTCAAAAAACTGTATAACCATGCAACCAATGATGGCTTAGTCGTAGATTTCGAGTTGGGGATGTTTATCGCACCAACTCAAGGTTAGCGGTGCACACGGTGTAAAAATATATACAATGCCATAATTGGTGAAAATGAAAAGTAAATACAAAAAAAAATAAAGTATTTACAAAATGCAGGGATGAAAAAATCATCTGCCGCTCAAAAACCCCCAATTACTGTTTGTACTATACTCCAACTTTCCACAACCAACCTGCTTACCTACTCCCACCCCAACTGAACAGCCTCCCTTAAATAGTCCAAGCCCCTCCCTCTGGCATACTCTGCTACAGTGTCATTGCGGGAGAATGCAGCGGAAACCTATCACCGCCTGCGAGGTCTCTATCGGCACTGGGCTCGGTCGGGGCAGCACTCAAAGGAGCAGTTCGGGGAGAAGATCATCTTAGAGCAACTTCTCTGCGTGCTTGCTGGGGACATCCGCACGTGGGTGAAGGAACACAAACCCACAGACGGTCTAGCGGCTGCTAAGCTAGCCCTGCGTTACCTCAACGCCAGGAGAGGAGGCCGAGCAACCATGACGTACAGTCGTCAGACCTCATCACAGCCCAGATCACCGCCCAGAAGTACCCAGCAGCCACCTGTACCCATAAGCCCTGCAGCAAGTCAGCGAAGCACTGTTAAGGAGCTGATCTGTTTTTACTTTCGGCAGCCAGGACATAAAGCTTCTTTGTACTTGCTACGAAAAGCTAAGTTAGGTGGGGCCTGTTATTCACCTTGTGCTGAATCTATGAACATTAAGGGAAGGCGCCAGCGATTCAAACATGTGACTGTTAATGGTGAACCAGTATCTGCTTTAGTGGGCTCTGGTAGTTTCCTATCACTTGTTCTAAGGGAATTAGTGCCAACAGGCATGGTGGACTATAGCAGAAAGGAGGACATTAAATGTGTACACGGAGACAAGCACTCCTACCCTACGGTGGATGTTACGATTGTTGTGGATGAACAATCCTATCTACTAACTGTGGGAGTGGAGGACAGTTTGCCGGTTGCAGTCATTTTGGGATGGGACTTACCAGTTTTATTGGATTTGCTGATAAAAGACAGCACGTTAACACACTTGTCAGGTCCTGTGCTCGCGCGATCCCAGGTCAGAGCAAGTGCTGGGACTAGTAAAGAGAAGGCAGGCATGGAGGAAACTTCTTGCGCTAATCTGTTCTCCACCCTGGACAGTAGTCTATTTGAAGAGGCTACAAAAGGACAGTGGAAGTCACGCCAACGGCGGCGCTTTGAAAAAGGTCTGCAAGCAGGGGAGCCAGACCCAAAGGAGACATTCGGAAAGGGCATATGGGACGTACCAAAAGACATTGGGGCTTTGCAAAAGGGAGATGTGACTCTGCAACCTTTGTTTGAGAAGGTGGTTGAGGTTCAGGAGGTAGAAAATGGGAACAAACAGTGTTTTGTTCTAGAAAACGACATTTTGTATATGCTACCAGAGGGTGCCAAAAAACTAGTGGTACCGGGACTGTGTCGACCCCTCATATTACACCTGGCAAACCTTGGGCAGGACACTTAGGCCGCAACAAAACATACTTACAAGTAAACTCTAGGTTTTATTGGCTGTCTATGACGTACAGGCTTTTTGCAAGACATGTCTCACATGCCAAAATACTTGTAATATCCATAAAGCAGACCGGGCTTGTTTACAGCCACTACCAATAATAACAACCCCATTTCTGGGTATAGCCATGGACATTGTGGGTCCATTACAGTAGTTAAGAGCCGTAGGGGCCACCAGTATATTTTAGTAATTAGTGACTATGCAACAAGATTTCCGGAGGCATTTCCCCTCAGTACTGTTACTGCTCCTGCTGTGTTGCGAAGCCTGGTTCAGTTGTTCTCCATAATGGGGATCCCGGACGAGATCCTCACGGACCAGGGGACCAACTTCACTTCTAGACTGCTGCAGCTCTTCCATCGTCAACTGGGAATAAAACCCATCATGATTGTTGGAATAATTGTTTATAAGTTATCACAAAAGAAACGTTGTGTTGCATTGTGTTCCTGATAAGAAGATGAAGGCTGTCTTTCGAGGCCTAACAAGAGGAAGAAGGCTCGTAAAACTCCACTGTGATTTCAACACGAACAGATGGCAGGATCTGCTCAACTTCCAGAGGAACTCTCTTTGAAGTGTTAAACGAACTCTCTCTGAAGTATTTCACAAACTCTCTTCCAACTATTTGGTAACCGAGGTCAACGCTATTTACGACCCGCTGCCCTCTTGAAGTTACTGTGGTCAGGAGACGGGAGGGGTTATCCATTGTCCTCCAACACCTGCCCCAGCTGGATCCAGGAAGAGCCCAAGCCCGAGAAATCCTCTTCTTGATCTTCAAAGCGACCGAAAACAATGACTGTTTTACATACTTCCCATTCCTGCTGTGACATGTGTTGGTGCGTGAACATTGAACATCTGAATAAATGAGGAGACGAAAACCTTCTTCGTCAGAGCGTGGTGCAGGACTGTACAGAGAGTGCAGTGGCCATGTCTCTCCTCAATATTGAGTCCAAATTGAATTCTGTCTCTGTTTGATTCCTTGCCTTTTGTCTTGTTTAATAGATGTCCTCAGTGTTTGAACGTGACATCTTATTGGTCCTTCGAGCCGGATTCCAACACGTCTGACGATTCCAGCATGAGTGAGTGAAACCAGAAAAACCATGGCATCCAAATCCTGATTGAGGAACTGCTTTTTCTTCATTTCGGGCTGGAATTGGAAAGACTGACGGAAAATCCGAGGACAACAGGAAGGAAGGCAGAGAGCAGTGAGTACGTTTTAAATTGACGAAGAAAGAAACGACTAAGAAAAAGCGTGTGACGAGGGTTACGACGCATAAACAAACCCTGTAAATCCTAGGCTCTAACAGGTAAAAAGGCCAAAATTACTGCAGGACGTCGGTGTCCGCGAAAACTGAAATACCCGTAATAAACTAAAAACTAAAATTCTAAAACTGAAGAGGCCAATATACTGCAGGTAAACGGAACCGCGAAAACTGAAATCCGTAATATCCGTAAACAAATATACTAGGGGGAGGCGGAGCCCACAATGATTTGAAATATCCGTAAGCCATTATCCTGGGGACGACGGCGTCCAATGCAGACCTAAAATGGTCTATTCAGAATAAAAACTGAATTTTGTCCGTAAAAAACAATAACCTGGAGAGCGACGGGGTCCTCATGAAACATTGAAATTTCCGTAGATCAATATACTGAAAGGTGTGAATGTGAGAGTGTGTGGGAGTAATCGCCATTAGGCTATCACTCCATATTAAAGTTGTGAGAAGTAAATAGTGGGTTATTGTGGATGCTCTAGGCAAGACACCTCCACTGGGGAACCATCTCCAGTAGAAGCGACGTGTACCACAATAATAAATGAAACCACTATCTTACAACAAAAACAAAAGTAATCCTTATAAGTTCGGCTCTGTAGGGGACGACGGATTACTCCAAATTCTTAAAATGAAAAGAGGAACACAAAGAAACGCAGATCTAATATGGTCTACTACAATCTATTTGAACCAAAATAGAAGACAACAACCACAACGTCAGCGGTTACACCCGACTGCATGTTGGAGTTGTGGCAGAGAAGGCCATTTTGCAAGAAACTGTTCTCAGAAAAAAAAAAAAAAAATTAACAATCAAAGTAACTCAGCATGACTGTTAAAAGACGACACCAATTAGTCATGTTGTCAGCGTATGCCATTGGTGGTAAGATCGCTGCAAATGTGTTTGTTTGTTTGTTTGTTTGTTTGTTAGTGTGTGTTTAAGTGTGTATGCGAGGTACATACCTCAAGCGAGGTATTTGTACCTCAAGCGAGGTACAAATTGTGTAAAAACCCCGGAGGTTCAAATAAAAATAAAAATAGGTTAAAAGAAAAAGCAAATAGGAGAAAAATCTCAAAGGGCTAAAATGAGATAAAAGTAAAAATAGATGAAGAAATGGGAAGAAATCAATAAGAAGAACTAATGCAAAATGGAATAAACTAATGTGTACGACAGAGATAATGGGGGTATTGAAATAAGAGATGAAGAAAAGGTAGACAGAAGATATACATGTATGTTTGGATATATAAAGAGCGCTTTTATATATACAAATATATATATGTATAATTAAATAATGGAACAAATAAAAACCTAGATTAATGACTATAATAAGAGTTGAGATGTATAGTATGATAAAATGATAAAGTGGGTTACATGTTTATTAGCTGAGGAAAGAAGAGAAAAAAAAAAAAGGAGAAAAGCTCAAGTGTTGCTGACCTTTGCCCTTAGGAGTGCACTCACGCACTCACACACCACCGTGTGTGTGTGTGTGTGTGTGTGTGTGTGTGTGTGTGTGTGTGTGTGTGTGTGTGTGTGTGTGTGTGTGTGTGTGTGTGTGTGTGTGTGTGTGTGTGTGCGTGGCGCAGTGGGGGAGGTGTGAAAATGAATTTATTACATGTAAGTTTAATGTAGGTTTAACTTTGAAGTGTAGTATAACATTCTTAAGTTAGATTATGTTTTAGACATTTGCAACACCATACATCTGAGTGTTGAGCTAAGATAAGATAAGGACATAACAGAATAAATAAGGAGGTATGGCAATCAGGAAAACTATCAGCTAGCGATAGACAACTGATTGCTTTGAATATTATTGAATAGTAATTGCAAATAAAAAAATATAAACAATGGGAAGAATGTAAATTTTGAGTGTAAAAGTATAGATTAAGTGGCATATAGACAGTTAAGTGAGTTTAAAACATTACTTAAAAAATGCATAAAGTAATATGTATAACATTTGAATTAGGAGGAAAAATAAAATTAGCGTTATTAAATCATCTACATAGTGAAAGACACAAAATAAGCAAAATAAAAGTACAATTATGCAAAAGAGAAGTAAAGAATCTAGGACGTTCTCTAAACAAAAATGGACGCACTATTGTGGAAAATAGAAAAACAAAGTACGACAAGTACAAAAACCCCAAATAAAGAAGCAAATGATGTAATTTCTAGGATTAACAAATTATTGTAGAAGTTGAATACCAAATTATGCTGAAATAGTAGCTTCTTTAAGTAAATTAATGAAAAATGTAATCATCTGTAGAGTGGAATTCAGAAGCTAAAGCAGCATTCTGTGAAATAAAAATAGAACAGAATGTGCGATTGTTACAGTAACGAAAATTTTGAAAGCTATCAGATGACCATCAAATTGCTCAATGCAAGCGGCAGAACTAGAAGCACTAATAGAAGCATGTAAAGTAATGAAAGATCAAAAGGTCACAATATATATAAAGATTGCCAAAATATAGCAATGATAAAGTCAACAGGAAAATCTGTAACACATTGGAGAACTGATTAAAAAAAAAAAAGAGAGAGAAAAAAGAATTAGTAGAAGCAGTACAGCTACCAGCTAAAATAGTAAAATGCAAATGTGCGACACACACCAAAGGAACAGACACAGTATCAATAGGAAATGTGTTTGCTGACAAAACAGCAAAACAAGCAACAGAAAAGGAAATACATATTTCAAATTACAAACTAGTGCATGATATACTAAAAGACATGCAACAACAAAGTACTCCAAAAGAAAAAGATAAATGGATTTAAAAAACGGAGTCACGTTGAACAAAGAAGACATCTATGTATGTCCAGACAATAAACCAATCTTACAAAGAAAAATCGGTATAAGTGAGCAGCAATATTGAGCCAAGGTTGAACTCATGGCTCAACAGGAGGGATATGAATACCCTTATATAAAAGTACTATACTTCCTATAGTTTAATTCTTTTTTTTTTTTTAAATTGTATAAAACATCTATGCAATTAACTAGATAAGAGTGACGGAAAACATTATTGTCTGGTCATAGTAGATGCATTTTCAAAGTAGATAGAAATATTTCCTAAAGGAAAAGCAGATGTGCTGACAGTAGCAAAAGCATTATGCAAATATTTAGTAAAAATGTACATTAACATTACAAGTACAACAGGACTAACACCATTTGAAAGATAGTGGAAAGACCAAGCTAAATACACTTAGCACATTGTAAAAAGGTCATATAATGGGAAAAGTATTTGGGATTGTATTTACATTGTAGAAAGGTCATATAATGGAAAAAAAGTATTTGGAATTGTATTTGTGTTATCAAAGGGACATGTTAACTAGCACACTACAAATTCCACTGTGACAAAGTTGTAAGCATACCATTTGATGGTGTGTCAAAGTTTGATAATAATTGATTCCTGTTTTGGTAATTAATTTGTTCCTTATGGCGGAGCAAGTGGAAAAGGCTACAAAAACTGATTTTGTTGTATGTATAAGCCCAGACAATTACTCAAGATGAGTCAAAAAAAAAAAAAGTTGAATTGAAGTAATGAGCAAAACAAAATTGACCCTGTAGCTAAAGAGACAAAACAGAAACCAATATTTGATAAATATGTGAAAAAGCTACTTATACCTGCATTAACATGCAAGGCTCTGTACAACAGTTAGGAAACGTATCATCAGGTAACTGCATACACATAGTAAATGTAGCAATATTTGTACAAGAATTGTTAACACGCCTGAACAGTTTGATATCTGAACTTTGGAAAATAATTAGACATGATGTAAACTGGCAAAATGTTGTAGATCCAACTTATATTGATGGGTGTCCAAAGAAGTATATCTGACGACTATAAATTGGTAAATCAAGTTGCAGCTGGATTTCAATCATACGTCTACTGGTGGTGTACGATTAACAAGAATGTTGACAGAATAAACTATGTCCACTACAACGTACAGAGATTGGGAAATTGGACACAGGCCGGACTTGAAGCAGTCGCTGATCAACTCGCCGCCACCTCCCTTATGGCCTTTCAAAACCGTATGGCGCTAGACATGTTGTTAGCGGAAAGAGGGGGTGTGTGCGCAATATTTGGTGAACAGTGTTGCACGTTCATACCAAACAACACCGATGCAGAAGGTAGCCTGACCAAAGCACTGGAAGGCCTTCGCACCCTCAACGGTAAAATGAAAGAGCACTCAGGCATAGATACATCTATGTGGGATGGGTGGATGGACGGTTTCGGCAAATACAAGTCTTTGGTATCTAGTATCTATGGCCGTGTTCAGCAATACTGACGTTGTGTGGATGTTGTTGTATTCCCTGTCTGTTCTCTGTTTAACCGTCTGATTACCACAGCGATTAGCCCAGCAGATGATAAAGCTGTTCAGATGTACTTCCTGGTGGACGACAAGGAAGATGAATCTGAAGACGAGGATACCTACCAGGATGGTGTTCCTGATTTATTTCCAGAAATGTCATAAATATGAGGAAAATGTATGTTCAATTCTGAGTGTAAACATAACTTTGTCGTAAGGAAATTAACCATTAACTGAAAATTGCAAGAAGAAGTTATTAGGGATAAGGAGATTATGGGAAGTTTTTGCGATAAACAGGAGGGAAATGTAGGAATAATTGTTTATAAGTTAGCACAAAAGAAACGTTGTGTTGCATTGTGTTCCTGATAAGAAGATGAAGGCTGTCTTTCGAGGCCTAACAAGAGGAAGAAGGCTCGTAAAACTCCACTGTGATTTCAACACGAACAGATGGCAGGATCTGCTCAACTTCCAGAGGAACTCTCTTTGAAGTGTTAAACGAACTCTCTCTGAAGTATTTCACAAACTCTCTTCCAACTATTTGGTAACCGAGGTCAACGCTATTTACGACCCGCTGCCCTCTTGAAGTTACTGTGGTCAGGAGACGGGAGGGGTTATCCATTGTCCTCCAACACCTGCCCCAGCTGGATCCAGGAAGAGCCCAAGCCCGAGAAATCCTCTTCTTGATCTTCAAAGCGACCGAAAACAATGACTGTTTTACATACTTCCCATTCCTGCTGTGACATGTGTTGGTGCGTGAACATTGAACATCTGAATAAATGAGGAGACGAAAACCTTCTTCGTCAGAGCGTGGTGCAGGACTGTACAGAGAGTGCAGTAGCCATGTCTCTCCTCAATATTGAGTCCAAATTGAATTCTGTCTCTGTTTGATTCCTTGCCTTTTGTCTTGTTTAATAGATGTCCTCAGTGTTTGAACGTGACAATGACCACCCCATACCATCCCAGGAGGATGGTCTGGTGGAGCGATTTAACCAAACACTGGAGAGGATGCTGCAAAGGTTTGTGGCAGGCACCGGGCTAGACTGGGACCGGTGGCTACCCTTCCTGCTGTTCGCATACGGGGAGGTACCTCAAGCATCCACTGACTATTCCCCGTTTGAACTGCTGTATGGCTGGGAGGTCCAGGGCCCATTGGACCTGCTATTGAAGAGTTGGGAGGCTCCGACCCTGACAGCCAATGATCGCAGTGTGGTGCAGTATGTGCTGGAAATGAGGAAAAGACTAGCCCAGTATCAGGAAGAGGCAGAGGTCAACTTACGAGAGGTACAGCGTACTCAAAATGCGTGGTACGACCAATA